>NW_010414388.1:90874-98409 GCF_000710305.1 Buceros rhinoceros silvestris
TCCCATCCCATCCCATCCCATCCCATCCCGTCCCATCCCGTCCCGTCCCATCCCTTCCCATTAAATTAGGCTGTGCTTGTATTCCTTGTATATCTGTACACACATACACCACCCCCCACCCCCAAATACGCACATGCGCACAGAACAACTTGACTCTTGATTTTCAGCCACTCCCATATTCATGGGTCTCCCAAATATCAGAATGTGTTTTAAGTCCACCCAGTACCCCTGCCCATGAACCCCAGGCCTTTCACTCAGTTGCTGGCTCTGACCTTGTATCATTCAAAAGTGCTGATGTCCTCCCGCTATACCGCTAGTTCATGTTCGAGTTTGGTAGTTGGTCTCCCCATCTGACACAGTTTCCACCAGTAGCTAGCTTTGGGCGTTCAGGCTCTCCTGGGTCCCAGATGTGCTGCCCTACTCTTTAGTGAGGCTGACTTGAAGTTTGTTGGAAGTTCATGCATGTAGGTTTAGAATAGGGTGTGAACTCCACAGAAGATAGTTACAAATGAGATTTAAATAGTATGGACTGCAGTAATCAAGAGCAAGTCTTGGTGTGACAAGCTTACTGACTACCTACCTACTTAAATGTAACTAGCCCCATTTATCTCTCTCTTTTTCTTCTATTTTCCCATGTAATTCCTATTTTCTTCCCTAATCCTTCTCTATCATTCCCTTTGTACCTTCTCCACATCATCCCAAAGGAAACTATACAATTCCAGAAGCTTTTCTGCCTTGTCCCAAAATTCTCTTCCACTCCCGCACCATGTAACAGGCTCTATAACCTGTTAACCGATAACCTCTCACAGTGTGCACGTTTTGCACAAAGGATAAGGCTTGAGTGTCCTATGGTGATCTTAGCAATTCAGTGTTCTCAGCTTGGATACTCCCATAGATCACTCTTTCTCTAGTCAGCAGGGGCTTTTGCTTTAATTTGAAAAAGCTTTATTCAAACAACCTAACGGGGAGAAAGAGGTTACCTGAACTTTTGAATGTTTGTGTATATATGTATATACACACATTATCGATATACAGTATATACACTACATGTACATAGTGTTAATTGCACTTCTGATTGTAAACAGAGGATCTACCTTCTTTACAGTTAGATGTTTACATTCTCTCTGTTCCAGTAAATATATAAAATTGCATTGTGTTTTGTATGAGCAAGAACAGGAGACTTGACACCGAAGTGTTTTGTGGAGCTAAATCAGTGATTTTCAGCCTGTGGTCTACAGATTATTTCTGTGGATCCTGAAAAAAGACAAGTATGAAATGCCTGCCTTTTACTCTTATAGTTAATTTCATTACCTTGTTCACTGCATCTTCTATGGAAAAATTTTATCTGTTTGCCAGCCTAGTCCTAAGTCATTTCTCTACTGTATTCTCTAGCTATTCAGAAATGTGCACATTTGAGAAAAATAAGAAATATATACATGCCAAAAATATTTATTCTGCAGATGAAGAAAAACATTTTCTTGGCTGATGAATTAGCAAGTTCACTGAACCTATAGTGTAAATGATACTTTCTTTTTTTTGGAAAATATTTACTCTCTTGGGAAATGAATGTGATAGAAAATTCTCAAATATTCCAAGAGAAAAAGATGATATTTTGGGTTTAGAGAGAAAACAAACAGAATTTTAATGGGAATTAGAGAGATTCAAAGAAGCATCAGCATGACTATCAATTGCCAAGACTAATAGGTACGAAGAGGAGAATGCTACAGACATCAGACAGTGGATGCCTGGTAATGAATCAAAAAGGGAGCGAAATATATGCAGGTAAAAATCAACTTCCGCTATCACTGAAAATAACTTTTTCAAATATGGTGAAATGTGATGACCGCTTGCATTATATGTAATTTCAGTCTTTACAGAATGATGCAGTTAAGGAAATAATGTTAGTATCACTTCTCAAAGAAGATTGACAGGCAGGTTGTTTGGTCACCATTTGATCAGGTCAAACACGAATCAAATCTTTCCAGAAGTCTCAGCAGACTCAAACTGAAGAGAATCTTTGTGCATTTATTTACTTAACTGCATCATTGTATTTTCTCAGCTGTTAGACCTGACCCCTAGCCACTCACTGAGCGTTTTACAGGACTTCTATTAGTTGTCAGTTGAACTTTTACAGTGATCCATAAGACCCACTAGTCTCCATACAGAGAGAACTAGTAGAAAGTGATATAATCTCAGCTTTTAAGCTGGCATGAAATACAATCATCTAGCCACAAAGGAACACTTTGTGACACTAACTACTGACCTTTCCATATCATTTTTCATTGGCTTTGCCAGATTTTGTGAAAAGCATTACTTTGGGGGATTTTCTGCTGTTCCTTTACCATATTAAAATTCAAATTTAAAAATGAACAGCATTCAAGGATATTTGAGAGAGGGAGCAGAAGGGGGGAAATTACATAAAAGCTTAAGAAAACAAGAAATGCTAGGAGAGAAGTTAAATGAAAGAGTGGTGTGACCGGTCACTATCAGGCAGAAGTTATTTGGGTTATAGAGCTAACTGGGCCCAGGGCAGCTGTCCTTATGTCCCCATAAAAACACAGCAGAGCAGAGAACGGTAGCTATTATAAGAGCACAGGTTTATCTCTACAAGCAAAAGACTTCCACAACTGCAAGACTCATTGGCTGTGTCTACAGTTCCTGCTAAGGCTGTTCGTAAGGACACCCTCAAGACCCAGCTCAGCTACTGTGCACGCTGTATTTTATCTGTGGGCAACAGCGCAGGCTGAAACGTACCCCAGGAAGCATGATCCTGGTAGGTTAGCAAGCTGCCAGGGACAGATGCACAAGACCGTCCACCAGGTACCCCAGGCACTGAAGCCCTTGTGTGGATAGAGGCAGATGGAAGGTGGAGTGAGTAGTCCTGCTGGCTGCTCTGGG
Source organism: Buceros rhinoceros silvestris (assembly GCF_000710305.1). Classification (NCBI taxonomy): domain Eukaryota; kingdom Metazoa; phylum Chordata; class Aves; order Bucerotiformes; family Bucerotidae; genus Buceros; species Buceros rhinoceros. The sequence goes on from NW_010414388.1 coordinate 93,773, forward strand.
AACTGCCTTTATTAGGGAGGAAAGACAAAGGCTCACAATTACAGCAGCTACATGACTGTAATAAGTCTCCTGAGGAGCTGAAGCAGAAAGCAGGCTAAACCTAGTTGTGTGCAACTAGAACATGGCTCACATGGCAGGCATCTCCTGCTTTGACACTTCTACAAAAGAAGAAACTTTGCTAATAGTGGTTTGAAAAATGGAGCTCTTTTTAATGTTGTGTTTTCACCCTGGATTTATGCCCTAAAATACTACTGTCAAGGCGGCCAGCACATATGACTCTAACCAGCCCTCACCCAACAGGCAGAGCACTCCTCCTCTTTCTCCTGTACTCCTGCAGTGTGGGAGGGAGACTGCTGTAGTTCAAGCAGCTGGTTTCTGAGCTCGTCTTTAAACAGGGAATGATTTGTCCTGCTTACCCCCAGCTCACACTAGGGCCCACTGCCGGTTCCCAGGTGAAGAGAAGATTGCCTGCAGCAGGGTCTCTGGCAATTTTACAGCAGTGATTACATACTCACAAGCTCAAAAATAAAAAAAGGTCTGAAATAAACGTTATGGCCAGCAAGTTCTTGCAGCTTCTACTAGCAAACTCTTGTGTATCTGAGATCCCTGGCAGAGACACTAAAATAACAGATGGGATAAACCTGAGAAATGAAAAATAAGAATAGCAAGTCCTTGGTGGCATGTGTTGACTGCTTAGCCAGATGAGATTATACAGATGAGATGGGTTCTTAGACCAGTTTGTCCGAGCTGCGAGATAACCTGGGTTAGGGATCTATTATATGTTTTCTCCATCCTCTAGTAGAAAAGGTCTTTCTTGCAGGACTTGGTAATGGTTTTGATCTGCTTTCCTGTACTTTATGAGCATGGATTTGATCATATGCCTTATAGTACTCCTCCTTTTACTTGCATTTGTATTTACATTGTTTCTACATTTATATACCATTACCATATACTTCCTTGTATGTCTACAGTCCCACAGTAACTTCAGTCATCCAAACATACTGTTGAACCAGTAGCATTTCTTGGGCACAAAAGTGCTTATTGTTTACAAGAATTTAAAATAGCATGACAAGGTAAGCAAGCAAACATCCAAGACAGCTGCTCCAATTACAGATGCTCCTTCCTTGCAGGGCCTTACAGGCCCTTGTAGGGCCTTCCTTATAAGGCTGCAACCAGCCGGTCCTCTGACCCTGTCTGGGGCAAGAACTCAGCTAACTCTTTTCTTTCTCAAGAACTTTTCTGAATTACAGCCAGCGTTGCTTTCAAAGGCAGTAGGGTTGGAGATGCGCCACCTCTCATTATCTGGTGTTGATAGCTGACTGAGAGCAGCGCTGACCACGCTGCAGTGGATTAAACTTGGCTGGCTGCCAGATGCCTACTAACAACCTCCTACCCCGGCTCTGCAGCAGGACAGAGGGAGATTATAAATAAGATGAAAAATCTCATGAGGAGATTGCATACCAGTTACTGCCGTGGGCAAAACAGACTTGAATTGGGGAATAGTTAATTTATTTCCAATTAAAAATAGAGTGGGGTGGTGAGAAGCAAAGACAAAACCTATACCATCTTCCCTCCATGAACCCCGTTCTTCCCAGGCTCAACTTCGCTCCTTCATTCCTGACTCCTCTATCTTCTCTCCTTGTGAGCAGAGCTGTTGGCATGGGGAATGGGGGTTGCACTCAGTCCATACCACTTTGTTGTTATCATTCCTTCCTCCTCTCATTTTCCACCTGCTCCAGCATGGGGTCCCTCCCACGGGATACATTCCTTCATGGACTGCTCCAGTGTAGGTCCTTCCCACCGGTTGCAGTTCTTGAAGAATTACTCCAGCATAGGTCCTTTCGATGAGATATGGTGCTTCAGCAACTGATTGCTCTAGTGCGGGTCCTATGCACCACCACCACACCCCCTCCCACCCCCGCCAGAAAACCTGCTCTGTGGACTCCTTTCCACAGGCCACAGTTCCCATCAGGGGCCTGCTCTGGCATGAGCTCTCCATGAGAGACACCCCCGAGAGACACCCCCACATCTTAGTAAGCTGTTTATTTCCCGATCAGAAGAAAAGAGCAGCACAGAAAAAGCTGCAGAAAAGTAGAATATCTTTTTGGTTAGCTGGACTGCATTTTTGCCTGGAGATTTCTATATTCCTTTAGTGTTGCTGAGCAATGGCTGCTGAGCTGCCAGAGAAAGTAGTTATTGCTATCCTGCATATGTCACTGTCCTGCTGCCAGTGGCGTGTATTCCAATCAGTCAAACAGAACTACCCACCACGTTTGATTTACTGTCACTGAATCAAATCTATTTGTGGGTTTCCATAATATAAAACATTTCGCTAGAGATTAATTCCCTAATTTGCAAGTTGCTCTTGGGAGCTATGTCATTATTTTCCTGGACGGATTCATTCTGAAGACAAGAAAGATGCAACAAGATTTTTACTCTGTATTCAAGGTGGGGTCTTGCTCTTTGTTATCTGACCTTTATATTAATTCTTCTCCTTGTCAGTCTCAGAGGTATTACTCATATTTGTGTCTGCTAGTAGAAGATTAAGTAATTTAAGCTCAGTCAAGACAGTATGAATAGACTTTCAGAACACCTGGTGAATGCGCCAGCAAACACCATGCTTTGGATCTTGGCATTGTGGTCTTTTCTCAAGCTTGCTGCTGTGAACCTGCTAGAAAATAAAATTGCATTTTTTCACTGACATCTGTTTCAACTTATACTCCAGGATGAATATCCGCTTGGATAAATGCCTACAAAATTGGTCACTTGTGAAGAAGGTTATGTGTGAAATAAAGGTTAAGTTACTGTAATATTGATTGAATCATATATAATTCAAAATATTTTGGACTGTGCTAACCGTAATATTCCAGACATGAGGAAAATATTTATTTTTAAAAAAAGTTTATAATCTAATCATGTTTTAATACTCATAACATAATGCTGTCTGGGAAGGTTGCCAAAGCAAAGATTCATGACTTCTCAATCCACACAGGTAAACACTGGATTCAATGCGATTTGGTAAAACCAACGTTGTTGCTTGAGTTATCAAAACCATTTAACCGGGTTTCTTTCATTATAGATGTTACAAGGGCTGATTATTTTTTTTGTCTTCACAACATTGTGAACCTGATATTCTTCACTGCTATCAGTTTTATCAGAGACAAGAACTGATTAAAAGTTGGATTACAGCAGTACTGCACAAGTCAAGGGAAATTTTGATTTCAACGGGAATGAGACAATGCAGTCAGGAGGTGGGTCTCAGTGTCTGATTGATCGGGTTAGTACATCATTTGCTTTCAACATCTTCTCATGCTTTTCATGCTATGAGAATTTTCCAACAAAATCAGCAGAATAAAATAAAGACACTGGGGACTCCATTCAATTCCACACATAACGTTCCCAGAGGGCTCTAGCCTGGCTTCTAACTAGCGGTCCAGAGCGCAAAGATTTTCTATAGGTCTTGTGTCACATCCATTAGTCTCATGCAGATGTGTCAGATACCCCAGGATACCTGAGGTAGCTTTAGGAACATGTGTTTGGGCAACTGAGAATCTGAGTTTAGCCCCCAGTCTATGTAGGATGTGAAGTCTGGAGAAATACGCAGTTAACAGCTGTATCTAGTAAGCTGGAAAGCTTTTACCAGTCCCTTGCCTGTACTGTACAGGGATTTAATAGCCCACATTTGAGTAACTGGTGATACCAAGGGTACCAGAGACACCTTTATGAGACGGGCACATATAAAACAGGCCCTCCTGGGGATCCCTGCTCTTCTGGTGGGTGTGCTAGGAAGGCAGTGTGTCCCAATGGCACCAGGTGCTTCTGCTAAGGCAAATAACTCCAGTCCTAGATTTCTGTCAGTGCACATGTATGCCTCTAGATTTAGACACCTAAACTATATGTGCCCAGTTTGCAGCTGAATGTGGGCATTAGCAGGAAAAACTAAATGGTGGTCTCAGGGATTTCCATGTATCTATACATAGAAATGAGAGATAATTTTGGAAGGGTCGGCTCTAGATCACTTTTGAGACAGCACTGTCTCAAAAAGCTGAGTAACAGCTCATGTCTGTGGCAAATATTGTTGAAATATTACGTCACATGATAAAAAGAACTTCCTATCACAGATTTAAAGCTTAGAGTCATTCTTTAGTAGAAAGAGCCAGACCCCAAGCCATCTTCTTTTGGCTTTTTTCATATAGCAGTGCATTTTTCAGCAATAGTGAAATGAGTTCAGTATCCACAAGTGCGTTGACCAGCGACTGCATATTTTAGTAGTTTGTTCCTCAGGAACGTGGTACAGTTAGATTCTGTGGAGGCTGGTACACAGATGTTGCCACTGAAAAGTAGGTTTTGGACAGCATGATTAATGAAGACAGAGTTCCTTTACTGATACAGACTTGGCTGCATTTGCTCTGAGTTCAAAGTAGGTGAACATCTTAAGGGATCGTGTTTAGTGGTGTGTTTTGAACACAAAGTTGTTAATCAGTTTAATGCTTTCATCAGCAAGGTTAATTGAACACCTTGTGAGATTAGATGCAAGCTTGTAGCCCATCTTTCTTCAGAATGGGAAGAGGCATACTTGGAGTTTATCTCCAGCTGATGAGAATTTGACTCAAATTCTATTAATTTAAAATGCTTAA
>NW_010414388.1:98431-112923 GCF_000710305.1 Buceros rhinoceros silvestris
TTTCTTCAGAATGGGAAGAGGCATGCTTGTAGTGTATCTCCAGCTGATGAGAATTTGACTGAAATTCTATTAATCTAAAATGCTTAAATCAATTTCTATAAAAAAAAATTCCCTAAACCACATTCATTTCAGATTGCATTTCAGAGGTGTGCATGGTATCAAATTGTTAATCTTTTTCCCAGAGCTATACCTTAAGGTCTTTTTTTTTCAGATTTGTGTTGGAAGACGCTTTTGGTATTCTTTGACCAATGCACAAAGATCACTAAAACTTTCCTTGTCTTCCTGCTGTCCTAATTTATTTTCTTTGAAGACTGCAGCTAGAATATTCATCATTTAAGACCTTTGCAGTTGAAATTAACTGAGGCAAATTCAGAAGCTGACAGGAATAGCCATAGTTTGTAACAGTTTAAGACAAGATTGAAACAGCACTATAAATGTTAGATTTTCAGAGGTGATACTGGTGCATATGGAGATGGGATGGAAAGAAAATTGGAGTTAATCTAATATTATGGAAAAATCAGAAAAAATAATACATGAATAGATCATTAAAATATTCTAAAGATTTCAGAGAAAGAACTCATTAAGAATAGTTATAACTACATAACAAAATTGTCCTTCTACAGAAACTGTACATTTAGGGATGTCCATTTTTTGCTTCCAACAAATTTTTGGCAGGTCTTCTGTTGAAGCTTTGTGACTGAATACACCATTCAATGCAGTGTGCCACCGTAGCCTGAGAGGAATTATGACTCTTACGACAGAACTGTGCGTGTAATTGCTTTTGACCTCTATTCTCACATAACTGAAATGCAATGTAAAGCAACTTCGTGTGAGCTTATGGCGCTAAGATAATCACATGCCTGAAATGGGTTGGGATGTGTTAAACAGTTTTATGACAGAAGGAAAGCGGCTGATGAAATTCAATTAACTTTGTAGAGTACAAAGTAAAACAGGAGTATGGACTCCAGGAATATATTGTAAGAAAGTGTTACTAGCCTATATAAAATACATAACACAGATTACAAACTTTTCCACATGGGCAAGAACCAAACTTAACGAATCCAGCTAATCAGAAAGATGAGGGTTAATGAGAGAAATATAGGTGGATAAAACACAGTTGGAAGGTACACCATTTGCTCGGTGCACCTGGGCATGCAGAAATTAAACGGCTTAAAACTCCTCAGAGAACAATAGAAGGAGGTATAAGGAAGAATAAAGCAAGAAAGAAGGAATGAATTATTCTTCTGGTTCCCAGTGGAGAACAGGCAGGAAAGCTGTCAATGTCCCCTGAAGGAGAGAAAGAAAGCATGTGAGAGAACAATCCTGATTTGGTGGACGGGAGAATGAAGTTGAATTTTGAAGTTAAAGCCACAGTGTAGTTCCAAAACCCACAATACTGTCCCTGAACCAATATTTATTTCATTAAATTATCTCTAAAGGAGAAATGTTAGGATGAATACTTGTCTCCATGAAAATCAATTGAGTTTTGTAAATGACTTAGACAGGACAGGCTTTCCATCAGGCAAACACACATTTCTGTACTCTTCCTTAGCACTCGGCTGTTCTGTATAGCTCTGCTTGTTACACATGAAGCATCACAAATTTTATGGAACACTCTAAATATTAACCGGTACAAATATTTGGCCAAATCTTTAAATCCTCATACCATTCCGTGAGGACCTGACTGGGTTCAGGTCAAAGAAGTAATGGCATTACCATTGGAGTGGAGCTCAGCCCAGGGTTGCTACTGTCAGTAACAAACATCTCCCCTCACCACCAGAGGGGAAAAACCCTCACCCCCCAAAGCAACAAGGAATCTCCGGAACAATCAGTTTTTAGTTTCTCAGTGAGCACTGTGCAAACAGAGTCCAGGTTACATGGGACTGAGGGCGGGAGAGACACTGCCTGACTGGAGTTTACTGGCCTTACCATTTCTCAGATTAAACTTTCCCCTCTGACCGTTCCTTCCTCCCCCCATCTGGAGTGGCACAGTTCATGACCACGTAACTATAGGTCTCCCAATAACTACGTTGTATTGAACAACAAATGACTGTGGAACATTTGGAAAGAGCCACTATCGGGCAGAATGTTACTGGAAAAGGCACTGGAACACTTCCTAGTACCAGGTAGGTTGAAACAGCTGTTGAGGCCAACAGCTAGAGAAGTTTCAGGATTTCCTTCTCGGAGCAGGTGTCATCATCATTAATGTGATAACAGAACCTGTTCCCCAACATCTTTTTGAGCCAAGTAAGAAAATTAACATCTCAGAATAATAAAGTTTCAGTAGCTCTAGGTTGTTCGAAGAACAAATAGCTCTGAGGACAGATTTTGCCTTTAGTTAGAATAGGAACAATCAGAAAACAGGAAAATCAAGCAAAGTGTGTACAGAGATGCCACCATCCAGATCCAAGAAAAGTGAATGCACGGGAATCTAGGAGTAGCCTTACTATCTGTGTGGAGTTTTTGTTAGGAGAAAACCTGTTTTGCTTACTTTTAACTTAGAAATGTTTGTGTGCTACTACTGTATATTGGTTTACGTGGCAAGGGTTTTGGTAGCAGGGGGGCTGCTGGAGTGGCTTGTGTGAGAAGATGACAGAAGCTTTCCCCATGTTGGATGGAGCCAGCTTCAGCGGCTCCAAGATGGATCCACCGTTGGCCAATGCTGAGCCAATCAGTGATGGTGGTAGCACCTCTGTGATAAGAAGGGGGAAAAAATGATGCACAGCAGCAGCCAGAAGAGAGGGGTGAGAGTATGTGAGAGAAACAACTTGCAGACACCAAGGTCATTGAAGAAGGAGGGGGAGGAGGTGCCACTGGTGCTGGAGCAGAGATTCCCATGTAGCCCATGGTGAAGAACAAGGTGATGCACATTGTCCTTCTGCAGCCCATGGAGGTTGATGGTGGAATAGATACTCACCTTGCAGTCCATGGAGGACCCCACACAGGAGCAAGTGGATGTGCCCTGATAGAAGTTGCAGCCCTGTGGAGAGGCAGTGCTAGACCAGCTTCCTGGCAGAAACTGTGGCCCCATGGAGGGAAGCCCTGCTGAAGCAGGTTTTCTGGCAGGACCTGTGGCCGTGTGGGGGACCCATGATGGTGTAGTTTGTTTCTGAAGAACTGTACCCCGTGGAAAAGATCTATGCTAAAGCAGTTCGTGAAGAACTGCAGCCTGTGGAAAGGACCCACACTGGAGAAGTTCAAAAAAGACCCTCTCCTGCGGGTAGGACCTCACACTGGAGCAGAGGAAGAGTGTGAGGAGGAAGGAGTGTTAGAGACAAAGTGTTATGAACTGACTGCCTACCCCATTGTCCATCCACCTGCACTGCTCAGGAGGAGAAAGTAGAGAAGCTGAGAGTGAAGCTGAGCCTGGAAACAAGGGAAGGGTGGAAGGTGTTTTTAGATTTGTTCTTATTTCTCATTACACTGTTTTGATTTCATTGGTAATAAATCAAATTTATTTTCTCAAGTCAAGTCTCTTTTGCCTGTGATGATAATTGGTAAGTAACCTCCCTGTCCTTATCTTGACCCACGAGCTTTGTGTTGTATTTTCTTCCTTGTCCAGTCAAGGGAATGATAGAGTTGCTTGTTGGCACCTGGCAGCCAGCCAAGGTCATCCCACCACGTACCTTTACATTGAAATTTTAGCAACAGTTTCTGAGTCTGACACCATTTTTTATTTTGGTTACTGAAGAAAGAAAAAGGATCTTGTGACAATCTTTGCAACCTATTACCCATACATAGCACAGAAGAACAGAATGAATCCCTAAAACCTCTGTGTGGTTTACAGTAAAGTCTTCTTATCTGTATAGGAACCTTAAATGACCATTTCAGTGATGTTCTCTTTCGAGAATATACTGTATAACATGGCCTGTGGCAAACATCACATATGTAACAACAAGAAGATGACTGTATCAGAAAACATGGCATAGGTTTACTGACTGTACATCATGTTGTGTCATGGCAGTTCAGTGAAACTCTTCTTAAAAAGTCCCTAGGTTCACCCTTCCAGGACTTGTGTGTTGACCTCTGGTGTTCTTGCCATAACGACAGTAGTTTCTTTTCCTTAGGCTCGTCAGTACTTCACAGTGATTTAGTTTCTCATCTCAGTTTGAGTCATCAAGCTGTCTGTCTGTACAACGAGAGCAGATAGGCAGATGCCACAGGGAGCTGAACTCCTTCAAAATAACAGCGTGTCTATGATCTCCCGTTATAGCCCCAGATGTCAACAACGAGTGTAGCATGAAGATGTTCTGAAGAAGAAATAGGAACTTGGAAGTGTTTCCTTTTATAGAAGTCTCACAAAAGCATGTCTCTGCAAGCCAAGAAACAGATGCTTTATTGGCAGGCTGCCATGTTGACAAACTGTCATTGAGTCTTGGTAGAAGACTCCGATGTGGTGTGCATTGTCTTGTGCATCTGTGCTTGCTCATAGGGCCAGTATAGATTGTCACACTAATTATTACGTGTCATACACAAAGAGCTCAAAGGAAGAAAGTTATTACACCAATGTGAATCTTCTATGTGTAGAATTTAAAAAAAAATTATAATGTCGTAACTTTTAAGTGTTTCTAAAGTAGTCCTTAATACTGCTGAATAGCCGTTCTCCGAACAGTTTATTAAGAGGCATTTCATGAAGTTTTCAGGGCCTGACAAATATAGGTATACCCTCATCTGTTTTCCTTCAGCAAATTATGAAAGAAACCCTCAAAAATTTTAATGTAATGATTTGTGAATGAATATATTTGGAATTTCTTTGTCCAAAGGGTCCCGGATTTGTTCTGGAAGGTGGATGTTGTCACTCATTGTGACAAATCAGTTTTCAAAACAGATTCCATATTCACGTGTATTTTTGAAGAGTCTGAACATTAAACTCATGTCCTGGCATACTGGCATCGTTTGGAGAAAACCATTCACTTGTCCTTGGTATGAACAACTGATACCACTTTCTAATAAGAATACCAATAGACAAATTTGCAGGTTGTGTATTATTTTGTCTGAAGAAATTCTAGTTTCTGGGCCAGACCTCCAAATGACAACCTTCTGACTCCTCATATCAAGAGGAACTCAGAAACATCTGCCAAGCAAAGAAACTGGACTCCTGTTAAGGATTGTTAGGACCTAACCCATACTATGGTCTAGGGTCCAGAACTGTACACTAAGTGTCAGGAACACTACTGCTCTGGGGTGGTAAACACCCAGATTTAATGCACAACATGTAAATTTGATCCAGTCATTGTACGGATGAAATTAATTCTGCCCATGTTTGCACATGTTTAGTGGTAGCTGAGACAATCTCATCACCTATGATTTTGCTTCGACTAGGGATTTCACTTTGGGAGTACAATGAGGACAACTGTAGCCTGAGACATATAGAACGACTCACAACTAGTGCTTTTCAGGAGCTATTTTAAATTAATTTTATTCTTCTGTGACCTCAAAAGATGTTCATATTTGCAAAATAATAAAAATATGTATGGCAGCACCTGGAAAAAATAATTCCAAACCAAAAAGCTCATTCAATTCTAAATGAGGCTCAAAAGGCATCATAATAATAATCATGGTCCTATGATTAAACTCATGTCTGTGTTTATATATGCGTACATATATGCATAGTTCTGTGAGAGATGTGAAGGTGAAAAGTTAACGTTGCATTAAAGTAGTATTATTCAAATTTTTAGCTAGAACTCAAAACTAAACTAACTAACACTGAGATCATCAGAATGATCTGGGTTTTTTTCATTTATCTGAACTTCATCTAATGCACATGTTGTTCCAGAGTTTTTCAAGAGATTATAATTATGTGATAAGATCTGAAATTCCAGTGGCTGGCTGCTATTATCTTCAAAGGATCCCACAAGCCTGTCTAACTCCCCTTGGTATCATTGGGGTACCTCTTTCTTTCTCTTTTCTTTGAATATTCCAGAGACTTTTCTTCCTAACACCTCACTATTACACATCTCCCAGGATGCACATTTCTAAGAGCTGGGGAGAGAGCTGGGCTCCTAGAGATTGAAACTTGGTTTTGTTTCCCCCTCAAAAGCCTATGGGTCTTTAAAACATTAATATTGTTACGTGCAAAAAAAATATGGAAGACATAGCAAAGGACCTTGAAAGGACGAACAGAAAGTTTTCTGCATGTCATGTGTCTTTTTCACAGTGTTTGAACTCTTTCCTGGAAACAGCATCACATCTATAACATTTCAAAGATACACTGCGGAGAGGCCTATGGAGTCTCCTCTCTCTGAAGTCTTTGAAGGACTGAGAACCGTTTTCAAAAGAGAGAAATCTGATGTTGCAAAAATAGATTTTGGGGGCCTGATCCTGATCTTAGTTTTTTGTTAGTGTGTGTAGGTGGCCACATATTCACAGAGGCAATAGAGCATCTCTATAGTTACTCCACTGCAACTAAGATCAGACTGTGTGTAAGCTTGCCTTCAAGCAGGCTATGGATAACTTCAAAGCGGATTTAAAAAAAGCAGCCCGTTTTTCTCTGCTGAGACTAGCTCTCCTTCCAGTCACCAACAGAGGTAAAGTAAAATTTTAGTGTGACAGTGTCAGTGCACACCACATGATATGGGTACCTTAAAACTCTGTAATGCAGTCTGTTCTTTTTAAGCTAAACTGAATAAAAACCATTAATGCAATTAAAAAATAACAATTCATTTGTTAATGTTAATTTCTTTCCTAAGAGTGGATGTTGCTTAGTGATTCAAGCTCGTAAATCTGTTAGACTAACATGGAATTGTCAAAATATTCAGTGTCAATGTAAACATGTTTGTATAACACGTACTGAGCAATATCACAGTGTAGTTGTGCAAATATCTTTTAGCTTTGGGTAATCAATTTCATAAGAGTCTGATGATCTGTCTTATGTTCTAGGGACAAATGAGTTCTGATATAAAATGTCACAGATGGGAATACAGAGTTGTCAGAGGGTCTGATCAGATTAAAATGAAAGAGAGGAAGGGGAATACCCACACAGCTTTCATTTGGGTCTATACTGTCTAACTTAGAAGCCTTGAGTCATGGTTGCTGGAGAGAAAAAAGGGGTCCATAGGATGACTCAGGACTGCTGTTTGGCATCTACATCTCTGAGACACTGTGGGCAGGTCTGGTTCTCTCCACAGGTACAGCTTTGGGGAACAGAGGCTACTAACTGAAGCACCTAAGACATATTGTTTGTTAAGACCCTTTCAAAAATCCTGCTAATTTCCACTATATACCTGTAAGGCTGAACGTGTAAATCTATTTTTTTTTATGCTTTTGTCACAAATTAGATACCTAAACACAAATGAATTTGAGGCAGAGGATTATTTTTACTTCAAAATCCAAATTTATTTTCTTCTTGTGAAATCAAATGCCAGCTTATTAGTTTGTTCCTGGTTCTCTGTGCCCTGTAGAGGAGCTAGAATGAGAGAGTAGCTGGTGAGTGCTTAGTTGCTCGCTGGGATCCACCCACAACACTGGTCTAAACTAGACTGGAGGGGCAGAAGTTAAGATTGGTATGAGGCTCTCTTCTTCATGAGTGTGCCATAAAATAGAAACTTCGGAATGGAAATTGCTATCTACACTTTATCACCCCACTTAATGAAAAAATTTTGAATGTTATGACACTGAGAGACGTGACCCTGTCTCTACAGCTATGTCACCCCGAATACCCTGGTCAGGAGATTCAGAGAAGTGAGTGCTATGAAGAACTTGGAAATAGCTATAAATCCTTATGAATCAATGTCACATATCTCATTTTTATTATTGTTATGATATTGTTTATACAATTATATGAGAAATTCTTGACAGAAATGGACAGTGTACTTGTCTGGGAGCATGTAATTTCATTTCATATACTACCATTTGGCGGTTTTTCAAAAATATCACTGGAAGATGATTTTTGGGAAAGTTTCCAGCTTGAAACCTCTCAAATCTGCTGATTCAAGGTGAAACGAAAGTCTGTGGAATAGATAAATAAGCTCTGTACTTTTGACTTTGAGGAAAAGATACTGGCATCCATACTGTTGCTTTGTACCAGGAGTCTCTGGGGTAGCAGCTCAAACAGTTGAACTTACACCTTCAATCTATATAAAATCCTAGAGATCTTCCTGCAGCTGCAAAACCAGAGATTTTTCCCCTCTGTAAAAATATTGTGATTGTAAATGTCTTCAAGAATATGGTTTGTTTGCAGGCAAAACACATACTGAGGGATTGATAGCACGAGTCATCTACCCAAAGTGCTCGTATTCACCTGCCATTCCTTTATTGCTGACACAATAGAAGATAACTGAGTTCAGTGCGATTTGGAGAGAGGTGAGCTGACAGAAAGGCCTCTTGCTTCATGGAGCCCAGAGCACTATGTGCAGTTCAACCAAATGCTTTACATGACATAGCAAAACTTACGGCAAGCAGGTCTGGTTCACCTCCAATTATTTCTCGTATATTTGTTGGAAGACTTTTGCCCATGGATAGAAACAATTATTGATAATCCCATGGACATTATTCTGGTTTCTTCTGATTAGATCAAATATCAAAGCAAAGCAAATTGTGTTTGCCTGTGTGAGAGAGCAGTAGCGGATTCCTTTTGCATAATATTCCAGCATTTTGTACAAAAGGTTCTGCTCCTTTGAACAAAGAAGGAAGCAAACATCAGGCAGCAATATCTTTTTTTTTCTTTCAGTGAAGTTCCAGGCAGTCTGCAAGGCAACAATTCCTATTTATTTTTTTCAAGGAGCACACCCTGCTCCCTAGACAACATTTCTGACTTGCTGTGCTGCTGGTGCCTGCTTTCTGTGCGCACTGCAGCGCGTAAGCAGAGCTCAGTTACTTGTTTTCCATTCATCTCCCAATACAGCTGTTCTGCCCAACGCATTCAAGACCTCAGGCCCATTTTGCATGTGCCAGAATTTCTGGATGAACTTCATCCGTCTGCTCCGGAGAGGGACTGGCTGGGTTCTCACTAGCGATTCAGAATGAATGACAACTGCTAGATCTGCTGCCATCAGTGGGGTTTCTGCGTCAGCACTCCACATATGAGCAGCTACAGGAGGGGAAGAAGAAAGGATGAAGTTGGACTAGATTCAGATAATTGTCCGAACAATATCATGTTAGGTTGCATAGTCATTTAAGAAGAGTAGTTAGCCAGACTATCTGCCCTTGTAAATACTCTGTATTAGTCAGCAGATGGCATTCATTGTACGTTAACTATTCCACCAATGTTACCACAAGTACTTTAAACCACAAAGCATATGGTTTCCTCAAAGAGACACATTATTTCCTCATTTGCAGTTCAGTGTTAATTGTGAACTATTTAGTGATAAAGGAAGAAGGTAATTTTTCATCCCTGTTTACTTTGAGTAACAGATTTAATGGAGTCTACCATTGTGCCAAATATAAGTAAGACCCATGGTGGTAAAAGGATTTTCAGGGTATATAAGCTAATAGAAGGTCACACATCGGCTTTTGGCAGGAAACTCGAGAGAATTGCTGAAACATTTTGGATAAGACTAATTGAGAGTTTCCAGCAAAGTGCCAAAAGGGGGAAATATCTCTTTTCTCCCCACATCATGAGTTCAGAAAGCTAAAAGCTGACTTTAAATGGCTTTGAAATACATTTTTTTGCATTTTCATTGTTTCATTCAAACTGAAACGGTGATGGCATACCCTGACCTCATAAAAATGCTGATAATCTGTACAGACTGCCCTTTCAGTATCTCCGGGGAGGAGCCTGGTCTTTCCACACAGCCCTGATGCGTGCACTGTTCTCTGGCATGCCTTGTACCTGCGCTCACACCCATCTGTCTAGATGGCACAACGCCTGCTCGTAAGGTGTCCTACCAGTTTTGACAGGGCAGAAGTGCCAATTAAAGCTAGAATGTAGAATGTAAAAAGTGTCATTTTCCTTTACAAGGGGAATGTCCTAGTGGAAAATAAAGATAAAATGAAGGCCCTGTACTTCAGACCTTGTGATCACAGTTACTAATATCATTTGGGGACATGAAAGGCAAAATTTGCACTGCAGGAAATTTGAGAAAGAATCATCTATTTCCCACTGATTTAATGAATGAATTTATGATACTTTGTAGTTTCCTTTTCCAAATATGTCTGTGATTATAGAAGTAATTTCACAGGTGATAATTTAATATAGTAATACAAACCATTAACAACACACACTCACGCACACCCAAGTATTTATATTTATATACACACTCAATTTATTCCCCTTTTTCCTAGCCTGTCTTTTAATTGTGCAAATTCGAGTTTTAAATGCTCATATGCAACTTGAGCTTGTTCATGATGCAAAGTCTGCTGACTGTACATGCTTTCGACCCATTCACCAAGTTCTGCACTCATGGAAATAGTGAAATAAGAATCACCAGGGAAGTATTAATTTAAGAGAATATGTATTCCCACAGCACTTCCTCATCCTCGCTTTTCTTCTAATTGCTGTTTGTGAACTTCCTTAGACAGAATTATAAGTGCATTTGCTTAACAGAGGATAAACTCAGCCACTTTTCCCTTAAATGGATCCGAAGTATAATAGAATTTAGTTGTCACATGCTGTAATCCACTGTTAGGCAGCTCAGTGTTAGGACAAGGAGACAATGAACAGTCCTAACGGCAGTATGCTGTTAAACACGCGGCAACCTCTATCCGCAGAGATGTCATTACAACACCTAGATGCCAAATACCCTGGGTTCTTGCGTGATGCGCAAGATGATTCTTGGTATGCGCAGCAGCCGGTTGGCTGTGTATTTGGGAGTTAAGCCTGATAAGTCTGGATGGTAAACAGGTGGATACTTTCAAAACATTCTTCTCTCAGTGCAAAAAGACCACGATATTGCATGGGAGAGCTCATTCCCACCCACCTTTTTCCAACCTGGTAATGGAGGAAACAGGTGAAGAGCTTGTAGAAGCACAGCGGAACCCACATCAGGATCGCTATAGTAATGATTTTCACACAGGGAAAAATTTTTCTCTGCTGAACTTCATATTTGGCATCTGGGTAAAAATGTCACCAAATCTCTTGTTGTTTTTTAAGGAAGTGGCAGTTCTTTAAGAGAAAGAATTTTGTCAATGTCCATAGCAAGCTTTTAATTCATAATTGCAGAAAATGTTTCTGCCATTGAGGGAAATACGGACAAATTTCAACAAGTGTTCATCTAAAACAGGACTTCTTAACCTGTAGGGGGGGAACTCAGAGCTTTTACCGGTGCTATTTTTCTGAATTGAAATGGGAAAATGTTTAGCTGTGTATACATGAGATCTAGGATATACGTACCCTATGATCCTAACATATTCACAGCTTCTCTCCAGGTGAGGAGATACAGGATATTTCAGGTCACTGACTCAAATGTATTTCATACCTGTTCAGTGAGCCATGAGAACTCAAGTCAGTGTGATCACTGGTTGTTGATGCCCCCTGTCATAAGCAATAATTACAGTGGTGGTTACTCTGACCAGCTGGCAAATGCCATCCGAGTTAGGGGGAAGGATATCCTCCAGGAGTAATGCCACTGTGGATTTATATATGCAAGACTCCTTGTTTCAGCCTGAGCCTAAGAAACCAGGGTAGTCCTTTCTTTATTGTCATTTTACATTCGAAATTATAATCTCTGTAAGTTGATTATTCTCTCACAGGGCATAAGGTGAGATGTGTCTTTACGGTCCATAATTACTGGGGATAGGAAATGGAGCAAATAAAACTAGAAGCATCAATGACTGTCAATTGAGAGAGGGGGAATTTTTGTCACCCAAATCAGTTTTAGGCTCTGCAGGTTCCAAGAACCTAAGTTATGACAGAAAGAGTAAAGGGCCATCTGGTCCAATTTGTCTGCATGTTTGTGCTGTTCTGAATCCCAGCTCTCAGTTTATTCTCCAAATTCCTTATTTTCCTCTCCTTCCACAGGCACCATCTGATATTTATCACAGACAGTACAACCATTTGCTTTCATAATTTTCCTAGGTGATTTTGAAATTGTATGTGTGACCTCAACGCCACATTCTCCTCTGCTGTGTTCCATCTGTGTTTGGCTTTTTGTTCCTATTTTTTAGTAAACATTCTGCAAAGCTCTCAGCATATTACTGGTGCAAACTACCTTAATACACATTATTGCTCAGTCTGTCCTAAGCTTTTGCAAGCTTCTGTGACATAATTTTTCAGCCCCTTCTATTTTTTGTAGCTATAACTCAAAGACTTCTGTTGGAACAGTAGATTTTATTATGCTATAGTCTTTTTATTTCAGCTGGCTGTTTTTCTATTACAGAGATCAGTACTGTGATCTATATTCACAAAGACCACTGCTGAAATGGAATGATGAATGTCTCAATTTTACTACAGAACCATGTGTTTACAACTACATGGTCTCCAAATCACTCACATTCTTCCCTTTAACTTACACAAAATCAATTATTTCAGAAACTCCATATGCAAGCCTGGCTCTGCCTCTGTGATAGAAGTGTCTGAAATTCTGATCTTTTTAATTTCTTAAGGAGCGGGATTCCAAGAAGACATCCTCGAAGGCAATCAGATTGCGAACAGCTGAATGTTGCAGGAACCTTCCTGTTAATATTAATACAAGGTAAGGTGATGGATGATTCATATATTTGGAATTAACGTTGCCAGCATGTGGTTCAGGTGCTGTGTAAGACAAATCTCACAGCTGAATTCTTGAGGTTAGGGCCTGCTTGTGGTAATGCTTTTGTTCTACACCTTCTTTGCAGATTCTCATCTTAAAGCGTTATATACAGATAGGGCGTCAGTGGAGAAGCCAAGCAGCAGGAAGGGCAGTGGTGTCGTTCGATCGGGATGGAAGATCAGCCACCATTAGAAAAGCAATCATAACTCAGGTTAGATGTGATCCACTTCTGAAATGCTCAGGGAAGAGTGGCTATTTTTCTTACATTTGCTGGGGTTGAACAAAAGACTTTGATGATACAAGGACAAACACATTTAGCTGAAAGATGAGTAAGAGGCAGAAGTTAGCTAGCATCAGCAACATTTCAAATTTATCTGAACTGAGTTTGAAATGGGTGGCTTTCTTCTATATTTCTATGTTTACTAAAGTTTTGGAGAACAATTCATTAGAGGATGTGAAACTCTGACCGGCTTGGTAGGTAAGACGTTATGTGGAAAGCCAGAATACCAGACTTCATTCCAGCTCCACTGGCAGCTGAGCTCTTCGGTAAATCCCTTTCCCTCGCTATGCCTCAGTTTTCAACCTGTAGAAAGGGAAGACGTACTTTCTTTCTGTCTCTGCTGCCTTGTCTTTTTTTCTCCCTGATACATGACCACTCTAGGAGTAGTCTCCTGACTGCAGGTGCTGTTCAAGAGTTGCCAGTTTTGTCCTACCTGAGGGAAGAAATCCACAGCATTTGTTAATAAAATCCTCAAACTAATTGCTGTGATTTTAGATTGTTAACAGAGTGTGAGAGCCCTGTCAT
Source organism: Buceros rhinoceros silvestris (assembly GCF_000710305.1). Taxonomy (NCBI): domain Eukaryota; kingdom Metazoa; phylum Chordata; class Aves; order Bucerotiformes; family Bucerotidae; genus Buceros; species Buceros rhinoceros. Next base: position 111,863 of record NW_010414388.1, read on the forward strand.
ATGTGTTTAAGGTAATTAAATGACTGAAAGAACTGCAGGTGGTGTGCCCTGGTAAAACCCATGCAACAAGGGTGAGCTGCTTGTTTCCTCATGCTCTGGTTCTTGTTTTGATGGTTTGAAAAAGATTGTTCTGCATCAAATCAGTTTTCTCTACAACAAATTATAATAAAGCTGGAAATCATTCCCTTGAGTCACAAACATTCAGGACGGAAGAAAAGAAAACAAATTTGCTCTGATTTGGTTTGCTATATTTCTCCAGAAACAGTGCCTTTACACACTATTTTTTTTGTGTAAAAGTAAAATAACACTGCAAAAACTATGATTTTAAAAAGAGAGAACAGGCAGTTTCACCCCTTGTTGGGGCAATGAAGCTCTCTGTAGTCAAATCACTGAATGTTTTCTGCAAGAAGTCAACACCATCAACATTAGAACCAATAACACTCATGAAACTCATAACAAAACCAGTAAATAAAGTGTAATTTTTTTCTTAGAGACTTCTCTATATAGACTGAGCTGAAGTTTCTGCTTCAGTGAAAATTCACCACGACAATAATCCAATTACTGGTCTGTGATCTGCTATAAAGGAAAAATGCTCTTGATGGCAGCAGAATTCTAATTATAAGCATGTAACCCATGTCGGCACTCCAGTTAAATGTTTTGTACCACGTCCCACATGTGGGAAGATGAACAAGTTTCTGCAAGCTAGGTCTGATCCGTGAGAGCTCTTGGATAGTTTTTTATTTAATAAAAACAAGCCTCTGAGAACTAAAAAGCAATTGAAATGAATGAATTTGCATGAAAATCCTGTTACTTTGATGACGGTGAGGAGACTTTTGTTGTAACTGATTCTTTTTGTTCTGTCACTTCGAACACTCTCATGTAAGAATTTCTTCTAAATAACCTTAATGAAATGAATGGAATCATTCATTACTGAACATGTATTTTTGCTTTTGTTTAGGTGGGCAAAATAGGTAGAGCAAGAGTAAGCATCATATGAGTTCCCTGTGCAGGAAGTTATCTTCTTTTTCCCCCCTGCCACACCCTCTCCTCCCCCAACAACT
>NW_010414388.1:113012-114425 GCF_000710305.1 Buceros rhinoceros silvestris
CAACCCCCCCCCCCCCCCCTTATTTTTCCAGCTTTTTGCTGTGGAATCAAGAACTAATTCCAAATTAAATTTGTGTTAGCGATGTGGAATAGATTGTGTAAATAAATAAAGTTAGCTAAAGGCAACGAAGAAGTCAGTGTGAAACCAAAATATTATTATCACTTTTAGTAGCATTTCTCAGAAAAAAAAGTAAGAATAAAAGTAAGTTACTGTACGTTGGTTCATTCTAAAGCTGTCTATAGAGAGAATAAAACTTTATTCATACAGTAGGTGTTTAGGAGTAAACCTGAAGAGCCCAAAGTAAGTAATAATTTAAACAATATTTTTTACAATATTTTTATTTAAACAATAATTTTTACTAGAACTTAACTCCTCATTTTCAAGCATCCTGTGGTTTCTAATTTATTACTCCTTATAATACACAACTACAAGGCTGGAAAATGTTCTTACCACTGCTCCTCAAATAAGCAATTGAAACCAAGCACTTGGGAAGTCTTGGTTTCATAAACTGGTGTCAGAGGAAAATAATTAAAAAATAAGAATGGTCTTTCAGAGGAGAAAAAATGATGTATTTCAAATACTATTTTAATTAAATTGGAAAAAGACCTTGGAATAAGTAACTAATAGATAAATATAATCTGAAAAATTGAAATTGACTGGGCCTAGGCAATTTTTCTCATCTGAAAGGTTGGAAGTATCAAACGTATTCTATACCATTCTTTTTGGTGCAGCACAAACATCCTAGAGTAACCGTCAGTTAGAATCTCTCTGTTTGAAGCAAAAGTATATACATGGCCTTTGTACACAGGGAGGTGTCACTGGTAGTTTTGGGAAGGCTCGGAAAAGAGCAGAAGGGCTGTGGAGACTGGCAACGGAGTCCAAGAGCAGATAGTTGGTGCACAGGTGCCCCCTTCACAGGTGTTGACATTCACATTCAACTGAATGTCATCTCCACTGATGGTTTCATGGGTTTTTTTAATCTCCCTAGGAACTATGGGCAAGACTTCTTGAGCTGTTCCATTTTCAGAAAGTTCAGGGCTGATCACGTTACAGATATGTTGTACACAGTTAAGAGTCCCATGGCAGCACCGTACTTCTACCTCACCTTCATCTCTGGTAGCCAATGATATCAGGTACTGGAATTCCAAGTGTGTCCTAATTAATCAACACACACTAGTTGTTAATCAGCAACATCCCAGTAATGTTCCTTAGATAGTGGATAGCTGTGTGATTTTCACTGTGGTCTTCAGACTAAAATTTATAAATTTTTTCTTTTGTGCTACAGAAACCAATTCCCCCAACTTTATTTTATTATTTTTTTTTTTTAAAAGGCAATTTTGGACAGGACTGTCCAAAATATAAGCATGTGGTAGAAAATAAGCTTTCCTGAAAAGTCAGGAGAAGAACAATGTA
>NW_010414388.1:114482-115671 GCF_000710305.1 Buceros rhinoceros silvestris
TGTAGGAAAAAAGAAAAGCCAATGTAGCTATAGCATGAGATCATTTATGAACTAAGAATTGACTAGCTGTGCTACTGACCACGGCAATCTGACACTTAGACTATGGACAGTTGTGCTGTGTTAGGTCTAGGTCTCGTCCCTGACTCTGGCACTGTGTGATGATGAATTCAGCTGAGCTCCCAAGTCAAACCAAATTTGGCTGGGTTAAACAACTAGCCCTTGCAAGACTTGCTTGTTTGAAATAAGGTACTTTGTGGAGAGCTGAGATATCAGTTGGAGATAACAGGGAAGGGAATCTTGGACAGACCATCTTTTGCCTCTGCCGTGACTGCCTCATGTGCCATCATTCTAGGAACAGCACTAGAAATGCAGGATTTCCAGGATCCTGGTGAAGGCCATGGCCTGTCACAGTACGCCTGCTCCTTGCTGCCGTTTATGTATCCATGATGTCAGATATTAGGGCAGCAATTACCTTTGTCGAAGGGGAACAACCTGTGTCTGGGCTGTGGTGGAGGTCATATGTCATTCTGCCATCACAACTGGCTATTTCTATACCTTTGTATAGCTGCCCCTTGCTGAAACAAAACTGATTTTTACACAGTTTTTCAAGAAATGTCATGACCACTTTCCTGGGCAGACAGATTTTGTTTTCCTTTCTGTCTCTTGGCCAATCTAATTTCAATTTTTTCCCCCCAAACTGACATATGCAGTTATTCAACTTCTCCACATAATATTACTTCCTTTCATGCTGCAGCAGGATTGAAAATTACTATATATTTATATATATATATTCAAAGCAGATTATCAATCTCTTCCTATTCTCACCTCACCCAGCATTTTCCTTTTCTGAACTGTTGGTGTCATCAAAATATGCTCTAACTACATACTCTTCTTCTTTTGTGATTTATTGATATCGCATTTCACTTCCTAACTAAGGAAGTTTCTAAACTGTTACAGAATAAGAAAAGGCCTTAATAATATATTGTACTAGAAGTCAGACATTTTATCATTGACATATGTCTGGTCAACCAAATCCTCTGACTTCTATCTGGTTTTAGCTAAGGCATCAAGAAACACCTCTGAAACTCTCCTGCCTTTCATTTATCCCTCCTAGGTCAGCAGTCTTTACGCTATTGTGTGTCCTTACAATTAATTGCACTGCATTGCTGAAAATTTAAAATGCCTGAAA
>NW_010414388.1:115779-116987 GCF_000710305.1 Buceros rhinoceros silvestris
CTGTAATCGGTGTCCTTGCGAGTGCTGGTTGCTAAACTATCAGAAGAAGGTCAGGAGAAGCCATGGCTCTATGTTTCTGTACTCTGGCTGAGCTGGTACCCAGCTCAATTTCAAGTGCACTTTGAGAGCTCTTAGAGAGACAAGCTGCAGTATCCTGGATCCTGAAAACTTTTGTGACCTCCAGAGGTGTTAGCAAGACCAAGATATGACCTCCTTTCTCTGCCTGGGACAGAAAGCCTTCTGAATGTCCTGTTGGGGTCTGTAACCCAGACCATGCACTGAACTCAACCCTTATGCTTGAGTGAGCGTAGATAATTGGAGCTGTCATGTAACTTGGCTTTTTCAGTTATAACGCAACAACAGCCTGACCTCTTACTGCAGTCCTGAAAACTAATACACCAACTCCTCCTCTGATCTTCTACCCATGGAGCATAGCCCCCTGCCTTTGTTTCTCTGTTACTGGCATTGCTTTGCTCCTAACTGCCCGCATCAGAGCTGTCCAAAGTCTGGCATTTCAGCCTGTCACAAACTTACTTGTATCTGTCTCCTAGATCTTGCATGAAAAAGTTTTAAATTCTTTTCTTTCTTTAATCTCTACTCCGAATATTTATAAAAAATCTGGTTTTTCATCCTGTCTTCTCTTCGAAGAGCTGACTGCTAGTCGCAGTGTTTATTTCCTCTTCTCCCTCTGACATCCTAGCCCTTCTAACTCTACTTCTAGTTACGCACTGTGTATCCTCCTCTAACAAACTGTAGCTTCTCCTCATATAAATCCCTCCCAGCAACTCACTCTTGCCAGGAGGCAAGAGCTATTTTAAGAACCGTGCAGTGTCACCTTATGGATTCCTCTCATGCTTGCGACGTAACTTTACAGTTTTAGCTTCCACTGGGAAAAACACAATGTCTGCTTTGCAGATGGGGTGGAGAGGGGTTGTAAAGAATGGCACTGCTACTGGTCATGGATTTTACACCACATGTGCGATATAGATGGCTCCACCCCAGAGTCTTTGTTGACAGTGGAGAAAATACTATTTAGAGGGCACAATCTACATAGGCTATTTTAGAATGTTATATATGTAAGATGAGGAAAACAATACATTGTTAGTGTTATTCCTATCAATTGATAGTGAATGGAACCTCAGGCAACTACCTCAGGTGTAGGTATTGGAGGCTGCTTTTCAATAAAATGCACTTTCACAGGAAGGTAG
>NW_010414388.1:117507-118570 GCF_000710305.1 Buceros rhinoceros silvestris
CAAAAATAATAGGTACAGTCGGCAGAGAGGTGAAATCTCTGAAGGGTAGTGCCAGAAATTAATTGTTTTTCCACTCTGTAGTATTTTTTGCATAGACTCAGCATAAAAAACCTGTCCTTAAGAATTATCTGTGAACATTTGTTCTACCTGCTATGTGATTTTCAAGGGATTAAAGTTGGAAACAAGATCAACAATGGTGGGATCCTGAACAATATGGAAATAGTGGGAAAGGCTTTATTAGATATAGTTTTTGGAGAAAGAAGCAGTTCCTTATGGAGTCCTTTAGCCCTCAGAAGAGACATCTGCTCCTGGGTGAGTGGTTATGTTCACTACAGCTGGGAACCATAAATATAGTTTGTTCACAGCTAATAATTTCAGAGAGCTGTGTGTGGTGTGAAGGTTTGGGCCAATTAACTCGGTCTGTTGACTTTCTATATAGAAGACTGTGGTAGGTCAGCAAAGATCTTTTTAGGAGAAGTTTTCTTTAACCCTACAGCATTTTTTTTTTTAATTCCCTGCCATGTGACGTTAAGCAGCATCCTCATAGATTGAAAGTTTTCTCGCCACTGTCGCTTTAAAAGTCACGCGACTGTGCTGCGAGCTTAGTTGCTTCCCGTGCTCTCGACCACCGCAGAGCCTGCCTGCCTGCCTGCCTGCCCATGTGCCGTGCCGTTCTGTGCCGTGCTGTTCCGTGCCGTGCCTGCCTGGTTGCCTGCCTGTTTGCTTGTTTCTCCTGGAGCTCGCCGCCATCACGTTTCGACACAGCCGTGCCACGGGGACGGACCCCTCGCACCACCGCCACCACTTCCTCGGTAAAGCGCCACTGCTGCGAGAGACCAGCCCGGGGATGGGAGCCCCCCTCTAGTCGCGACAGAGGAGCCGCGCCCGAAAACCGACTGAGCTGTTTTTGCCGGAAAAGCCGCCGTGCCGCCTTGGCACGCTGCATCGGTGCCCTGCTGAGCTGGGTCCCGAGTGCGCGCACGCCCGAGAGCTGTTTGCTTTTGCTTTGCTTCATTCCGCGATAGAGACCGGCAGGACTTTGTACTGATTACGCTCCATCTCG
>NW_010414388.1:118696-119602 GCF_000710305.1 Buceros rhinoceros silvestris
CGACGCCGCATCGGAGCCCCACATTGGAACCCCGCTGAGCAGGGTTCGGACTGCCCGTGCGCCTGAGAGCTGTTTTCTTTTGCTTTCATCTCAATCCACAACAGAGACTGGCAGGGCTTTGTGCCAATTCCCCTCTATCTTGCGCTGCCGGGTAATTCGCAACTGCGTGGGTCTCTGTGTGCTGCTAACGCAGCAGAACCATGTGGCCGCCGCCATCTCAGATCGCTGCTGCAGTCCATGTTTGCTTTCAGGTTAACCCTCGCCTTCCCAGAACCCTCAATATCTCTCTGTTTTCCTTTGTATTTAATATATATTTGTTTGTAGTGTTATTAAAGTTTGCTTCAGTTTTCCAAAAAGCATTTTAGAGGTCTCACGAGTTCTTTTCTCCCTTCCCCTATTTCTGCTGGAATAAGGGAAGGAATTATCGTTACCAGACCTTGGCTCACCTCAGCCAAACTGGTGACAAAGACTTAGTAAGGACTGTGATTAAGCTCACAAATACATGCAACTCCAATGCTTTCTCTGCCTCAGAAGGAAAAAAGCACGGGTGAACTTTATTAATGGAGGGCAAAAAATATTTTAGAACAAAATCTACCATGCCAGTTGAGATGTGTACGTGAGAAACAGGTGCATTAGAGTTAGCTGCTGTCATATCGTGTCATATTCTTTGTTTTGCAACACATTTTACATAATTCTATTGCTTCACAGAAATATAATAAAAAAATCACATGTTTACTGCTAAGGGACATACTATGTTGTTTATACCAGGATGTCACCGGTTTGGCAGAGGTTGAGCCAAGGTCCGGTAACAATAATTCCTTCCCCTATTTCTGCTGGAATAGGAAGGAAAAGGACTCATGAGACCTCTAATATGCCTTTTTGAAAACTGAAACAAACTTTAATAAC
>NW_010414389.1:0-2059 GCF_000710305.1 Buceros rhinoceros silvestris
ATGCAGCTGTGCGTCAGGCTCGGGTAGTTCGCTGGCCAGCTGTTGTTCTCTAATTCATGTGCACGTGGCCCTGACTGAACGCCACTAAAAATCCTCCTCTTTTGGAATACCAACTGCTCCTCAGGTCTCTCTCAGACCTTTGCAGCGCCAGTCTGCAGGAAAACCCTGACAGCACCTAAGTGAAGTGTGTGTACATTGTTGACGCATCTTAGCCGGGCTCAAGTGCCAGGCGAAAGAAATTCATTAGGATTTTATCTCATTTTTATGAGGACCCATTTTCAGAATTTGCTCAAAGAACCAATAATCCCAAGAACTGCCTCCAAAAAACCTTGATCAATCAGCCGGTGGTTGCTAAATCCTCATTCCCAACACAGCGATCACCTTCAGACAAGACAAACTGGGGGTGGCAGGCTGACCCAGAAACAAAACCTCCCACCCAGGGCCGAGCAGAGGTGGTTTTGAAACCTGCGCTTCTTTGTTAACGATGGCCTCGTGCGTGTCTGCAACAAGCTGTTGCTGTGTTTCCTCCCGCACCTCCACAACCCCTGCTCTCTGCCGGAAAACAGCACTGCGAGTAAACAGGCTGCCTGCACAGCCCGGGGTGCAGCAGAGGCTCTGTCTGGAGCCAGGAAGGCTGCTGCGGGTGGAAGAGAGGGCAGCCACGACTGTAACCCATTCCTGATGGGTTTCCATGCGCAAAGCCCTCCCAGCAGCTCACTCCTCAGGGCCCTGGCTCCCTCAGCATGTCTCTCTCAACATGCTTCTCCAGACACAGGAAGCATTTCCGCTTCGCCAAGACAGGTTTTAATCGAGGTGTTTTTTTGACATGACAGGGACTGCCATTTTTATTTACTTCCCTGGTTCACATCAGAGAAGGTCCGGATCCAGCTCGTTGTCCGATGTAATATCATGCACAATTTTCATTTTCTCACAGAACTTCACAGACACCAGATCACCCCAGCGACACCTAGGACTGTGCAGGTGCACAAGCAGTACCACAGACAAACCTGATTTTGCAGGTTTCGAGACACCTGATGTTCAAGCTGACAGATAAACCAGCTTGCACAAGACTGAAGCTTGCATGAAACAGTATGGGCAGCGGAGCGATGTCAGCGTCAGGGTCTGAGCAAGGTTTTTCAAGAGTCCTGCTTCATTACCCAGAGGATTCCTTTCAGCTGGCCTTTACAATTGTCCTGCCTGTCACCTCTGGGGACGTGGGAGGTGGTCAAGGGGAACAGGCGGGGTACAAATGAGCCGTGTCCAGCATCACGCTACGCCGGATTTTCTTTTAGGTCATTCCTCTTTTTAAGAGAGTTTGTTGCAGCCTCGTTCGCTGTGGCACTGAGGTTTGCTTACAGCAGGGGTCAAATGCAAGCTCTTTGTGTTTTAATTCTCTTCCCAGCAGAAATCTGCAGTACCGGGCCTGAACGCGCCTGACGCTGTCAGCTGGGCACTCCCCCAGCCAGCAAGCGATCAGAAAAGCTGGCTGCACATCTCCAAGACCGCGGTTTCACTTCCCTGCCACGCAGCTTTCACAAGCAGCCGGGCAGCGCACGCCCTCTGTTCTCTGTGTCTTCCCTCACTCTCCTCAAAAAGGGGCTGCAGCAAAACACGGAACGTCTGTGAGGAAAAAGCGTTTATCCACTCTGCAGTGACCTGCAGCTATAGCGGCGGCAGGGCGTGAAGGCAGCTTGTGTGCTGCCCCGAAGCCTGGCCCCGGGAAGGGGGTGTCTGTTCCGCAGCCAAGGCGAACCGGGAAGCCAGCCTGCAGGTGAACAGGTCTGTCTCTCTCAAACAAAAAGCTAATAAAAAGGCACACCTTGAAAAAGAACGGTGTGGGGTTGGCTTGGTTTGTTTGGTTTTTGAGAGGGAGCCATTTAATACACTGGCAACCACTGTCAGAAAATAAACTCATTAAGAGAGAAATCATAGAGGAGAGTTTATTTCCCTGGGATCGGTGGCTTGGCAGTTCCAGGTACCTGCAGGCGAGTGCTGTTCCACAAGGAAGAAGCCAGGCACAGGATTTTACACATGCTTGTGCTGTGCTCCTATGCACACA
>NW_010414389.1:2178-2843 GCF_000710305.1 Buceros rhinoceros silvestris
AGGTGTTTTTCTTTAATCCTAAATAAGGTGATTTTGCTTAAAAGGCCACAACTGACCAAACCCCTCTGTTGTGCAGCACCTGCTATCACAACCTTTTTTGGTTGCTCCTAAGGCACTTCTGTAATAAATTACATCACTGCCTTTCCTTCCTTAATTTTGTCTCTATTTTACCCACAGCTGCTGTTCTGGACCTGGAGCAAGACTTTAGGTCTCAACCGATGGAAAAAAAAAATCTTAGCAGGCAATTCAGGTTTGTGAAGGGCTGTCTTGTACTCACGTGGAGGATGCAACTGTGTTCGGAGCTACCCAGCTCCATAACTCCCATTTTCAGCAGAGCTGCCTGATGTCATGGAGCAGGAGTGTGATGCTAATGCCCCTCACCACCCTTGAGGTAGGTGATGTGCCCGTATTTGCCCCGGGAAATCTCTGAACAGCACTCCTGGGCCAGGCTAATCAGACCAGAGCTCTTGCTTTGGGGAACCTGAGCCGTTTGTCTCGGCACCATGAAGCGGTGCAGCTTTGCACACAGAGCCCAGAAAAAATCGAGCTGTTACTACACCAGTGGCATTTTGATTCGAAGGTGACAGAGACACTCCGAATGCTGTAATACTTCAGCAATGGCCAGTGATGACCGTTTGCTGCTGCCCAAGCGGCTTCCTTATTGA
>NW_010414389.1:2919-5057 GCF_000710305.1 Buceros rhinoceros silvestris
CTCGGCACCATGAAGCTGTGCAGCTTTGCACACAGAGCCCAGAAAAAATCGAGCTGTTACTACACCAGTGGCATTTTGATTCGAAGGTGACAGAGACACACCGAATGCTGCAATACTTCAGCAATGGCCAGTGATGACTGTTTGCTGCTGCCCAAGAGGCTTCCTTATTCACGGACAGCACTAACCACGGCCCCAGCACTGGTGCCGGAGATGGGCTGTGGTGGGGCTGGCTGCTGCGCAGACACAGAGGAGAACGCAGCGCAGACAGCATTTGTTACACCCCCTGGCATTACAAGGCCGTAATTAAATCCCCTTTTCCACCAAACTGTGTAAGCCCGAGGGGATGAGCTGTCACTGAAGCCTGCAGAGGGTTTGCATCAGTTTGCAGAGCAAAAGGGGAGCAGTCCTCCCCGCCGCTGACTTGTCTGTTTACCGGACGTACCTTCAGCTCTGCTGGGTCCTTCCCAGCACACCGGCTGGAAACGCAGCCTGCACCTTTCTGCTTCACCTCTTCAGGGACAAAAATCGTGAGCCATTGATTAGGTTATTTTAGGCTCATGGCACAGTACAATCGCTCGCTTTTGTTCTGGCAGTCATTTATCAGGAGCCAGTTACAGGCGTTTGATGAGGCTCTTCCAAAAGCCAAGCTACCCAGGAACACTTTACACAGCATGTTTCAGCCCTGCCTTTGTGTGCCTGTTGTTTGTGTCTCAGCAGCAGCCACAGCGCATTCGGATGTGTTGGTTGCTATAGTAATTACTTTCCTTGGGAGACAAAAAACCCAGCTTACAGCTCCTGCAGCTCGCTGTTGTGTAGGCTGCCCAGAACCAGAGGCACTTCCATTTCGTGCTGGAGGGGGCTGGGGACTACGCTCAAATGTATGCTGAGACAGACCTTCCTTTTGTGCTTGTGCAGCTAATTCTGAATTTAACCTTCGAAGAGGAGGTTCTAAAGGTTTGAAAACAAAAGTAGCAAATGGTCAGACAGCCTTGTGGCCGAGGTTTCTGATGGGGGGGAATGTTTGGATTTGGTTTTCATTTCTGTTACTGAAGAATGGTAGGAAAGGGACTGATTTTCGTGTTGAGACTGATTTTCAGTGCTGAGCAACGCGTGGGGAGCTCCCAGGAGTTTCAGAAGCACCTAAGCAGGTCAAAGCACGAACATGACAAAGAGGACATCTCATCATCATTCATCATGGTTTTTTTCCACTGGTGAAGTAACTGCTGTATGTTCTGGAGAGGGTAAGGGTTCTCACTGCGGACAAAACAGCCTTTCAGAGCAATCCCACAGCTGGCAAATGCCAGCTCCCCCCTTCATCTGCAGGCACAGAACGTTTCTGAGGGGCACTTTAAATTGCAGTCCTGGGGCTGTGGGGCTCTTGCTTGAAAGGGCACTGTGCAGAAGCATTTCGCAGCAGTAGCACAAGCCCCACACCTATGGCTCTGCGTGGTCATGGAGGAGGCAACAGGAAGGTTGCTAAGTCATTTTGAGCTCCCGGCCTGATGAGCCAGGGATTTTTGTGCAGCTTGCAGCCAGGTGGGCTGGCATGGCATGGCACTTCTGGTATCTGCCAAGGAAGAAGAAGAGAGGTAGGGTGAGACCAGTTATCCTCCTGCATCGACGCAGCTGCAGGGCCACCGCAGCTCAGATTCATGACTCACAGACGTTGACCTACAAAGGGTTCCAGCACCTGCAACAAGTACCACTTTGGTTTGGCAGACAGAGACCACCAAAAGGGGAGAAGGTTATCAAAAAGAGCTCAGAGAAAGGGGCAGAAGGAGCTAGGATGAAAGGAGAGGGAAAATAAGGAGGGAAAGTGTTTTGCCTCGCAGTGCTGTCCTAGAAATTCGCTTGGAGACGTGTATGTGCCTGCATTGGCAACTGGCAGGCCAAAGGGAGATTAAAGAACTGTGTCATCAGCTACCGGCTGCAAACACAAACAGTTCGTGTTTGATAGCAGCCACGCACACAGGTACAGGGAGGGAGGGCGCCTGGGGAAACGCAGGACGAAACTGTGTGTGAGGGGGGTGTGCTCGGCAGCAGGTGGTGAGGACTTTCCTCACACGTGCGGATGTGCAGATCCCCGCTCCGAGCTGAGGCACAGCACACCCACGGGTTTTGTACCAGCCTGCTTTCCT
>NW_010414389.1:5149-13114 GCF_000710305.1 Buceros rhinoceros silvestris
ACAGCACACCCACTGGTTTTGTACCAGCCTGCTTACCTGCTGAAGGGCAATGCGTTACCAACTGGGCCACGGCAGCCCAGCAGGGCGTTAGGGGAGCGTCCCCCTTCTCCCCAGGCGCTGCTGGACAAAGTGCCCCTGGGCGTGCCCACGGGTGTCTGTCTGAGGCTTGTGTCTAACGGCACCAGTGCCACTACGGCCAGCTGATGTTTTTGTGGCAGGGTGGCCTGGAAAGCAAGGGCGATGGCCCTCTTACCCTCCCAGCGTGGATGTAGCCGAGATTTCTTGTGTAGCGCTTCTGAGGATAATGCCTAGAGCTCGTGGAAATCCTGGGGTAAAACAGAATGATAGACTTCATCAAGGAAACTCCTGGGAAAAGTGATACTGGAAAGGCTTCATTGCAAAGACTCACGGCTCTTTCGTCTCTTTTTTTCTTTTTTTTCCTCTTTTTTTATGGTTAGAGATCAAACCTTTTAATTCACAACAGTCTGATTGTGCAGGCTTCATCTATGAAAACATTTAAAGTGTCCATTCCATATTAAAGTTGTCAAGTTTCACAAGTTTATCCAAGAATTTCCTACAGCCTTTTTATAAAGCTCTTGGGCTAAGTTTGCTGCTGTTGTGTCAGAAAATTTGGCTGCATTTTTTAACCCTGGTGGATTGTGGTGTCCCAAAATCTTACACTGTCGCTGGAGCACTCCAGTAGAAACAATATTTGAGGTGCGAATTCCTAAACGTGAGGGGGAAAAAAGTATTTCTCTATCAAGAAGCTTTAAAAACAAAAAAGTAAATCAAAACACAGACCAAACTTCAAAAATCAGTCCAATGCATTGCCTGAGCACTCCAGTAGAAACAATATTTGAGGTGCGAATTCCTAAACGTGAGGGGGGAAAAAAGTATTTCTCTATCAAGAAGCTTTAAAAACAAAAAAGTAAATCAAAACACAGACCAAACTTCAAAAATCAGTCCAATGCATTGCCTGATTCCTGGCTGTCTTGGTAACACACCACCTGCACTCACTGCGGCCAACACAGCTCTAGCAGAGAAACAGAATTCCTGTACCCAGCAGGGAGTCAGGTGTGGACAGGGCTCACTCGGGACTTCTGATTTCCAGCATGGGCAGTACTGGTCTAAGGAACAGTTCATTGGAGTATTTCTGGAACACTAGATTTTTTGGGGGGGTGGGGGGTGTTATTTGGGGGGGACTAATTTGACATGTGTAGTGAGTGCTCATGATTCAGCTGCGCACTGCAGGAGGGCTTGTTCTATTAAAAGCAAAAGCCACAGTTGCGTTAAAAACTCAGGGAAGGCTGCAAAAAACTTGTTCTACTGGAGAATTAATTTGTGCTCAATTATTGCTGGCGTGATCATGATTTCTTCTCAGCAACAACTTTTCTTCATAAATGAAGAAAATGTTTTTTCATAAAATGAAAAAACAATGCCACAAGTTTGCTCGCACTTATCATTAGAGAGACTTATCTGACGTCAGTGCGTGGTAGGTAGCCTGGCTAACAGCGCGGCTCAGCTGGACAATGCATGAATGCTCCTGTGCTGCGGAGCGTGAAAAGACGAGTGTGTCACCCAAGAAAGTGGATCCAGGTCACCCTAAGGACATGCTTCATCGAGTGCATCTTCCTAGCCAGGTCAATGGAGTTCCTCAAGAGTCAGCACCGATGCTCCACAGACCTTAGCTGTATGCAGAGTGTTTCCTCAGGCGGGGAGGGGGCCAGCCTCTCTTCTCCGTGAGCAGCCGTGCTGTGGGTGAGCTGGGAATTGTTCTGCAGTTGTGTAAGAGGAAGCTGCCTGCATACAGACACAGACCCTGCACTCACGGAGCCTGATTCCCCCACCCCCATCACAAGGTTGTCAGCCTGGTCTGCCAGCAGCAGCAGCAACCCTGTCACTGACACAGCTTTAGATGCTGCCGCTTTGGGCAAAGCAATAGTGGGTTTTGATTGCTTCTTCCTCCTTGTGAAAGCAACAGAAACAACACTTGGGAACTCACCCCCTTTGGTGCAGTCAAAATCCTTGTGCTAGTGCCCTGCTTGGGGAGTCCTAGAAGGTGGCAGAAGGTATGCTCCAGGGAAAACACGAAGGATTGGTGTCAAGGCTATTGCAGTTTACTAGGTGAAATGACACGAAACGTTTTGTTTGGCTTCAGACAGCAGAACGTTTTTTGTAACGGGCAAAAATAAGCGGAGACAACATTCCGATGACAGTCAATGGAACTACTCCTCCTGTACCACATGTACCACAAGGACACGAGTGAGCAGAACTGCTTTGAGCTTACAAAGTGTTTGAGCTGTACTGTCCTGGATGGAAGGAGACAAACGAGATCAAGATTAGAAACCAAATATGCTAACATGCAGGAAAGCACCCGGCTCTCAAACATTCTCTCACTTAGACACTGAGCCTTACGCTTCGCTTTGGTTGTCATCGTTGAAGATCGAGACGCAAACCACAGAACATAAACTACATTTCTATTTTAGAAATGCATATCCTTTCTGTGCTCTTCTTCACACGTGCTTACCAAATGGTCAGCCTGGGAAGCAACCTCCACCTCGCAAATTGATCACTGCTCATTTTTAGCAGCTGTTGCCGAATATAAATCCAGAATAGCGATCCCTTCCTCCTCGGGGGATGCAACCCTCAGGAACAAAAAACCTTCCAAAATCTGCCTTTAAAATGGATCAGCTATTTTAAGAGAGGGAGGACAGTCCTTGGGTGTGGATAACTATGCCCACAGAGTCAGGGCTGGCTCAGGGCATGATTTGTGACTGTGGGACAGGAAAGCCGCCTGCCTCCGCAGCAGGAGAAGCTGCCCCAGGATTGTTTTGAGTGAGCAGCCCTGAGAGCGTTATACCGATAAGCAGCCAGGGCCTGTTACCCTGGCAGGCCACGCTGGTCAGCCCTCTTTTCTCTCTGTACACTAGGACACCTCGGTGTCCTGCTCACCCCTCACAATTCTGTGTCCACATTTCCTTCGCCAGGCAGGAGCAGCAAGAAAGCTGCTCCGGTTTCTTTCAGAGCGCTTTTCAGTGCACAGGGCACGGCCAGCGTGCATGCAAAGAACTCCAGGTATGCTGCAATGTCCTGGATTTACTGGAACTGGGAGCGTGTGTAGCAGCTACAGGACTGGCTTTAGGCATGGGTGAAGGTAGTTTTCCAGGACAGCAAGGCAGCCATAGCTCTGCAGCTCATTTCACCAACAACAGAGCCCTGGAGAGATAAGCTAGACCTGCTGCCAAGAGCCATGGAATGGCTGCTTCGAGATGCCGAGCACCTCTGTCTGGCACATCTGTATGGCACTGGAGTTGTCCACCTCTTCCAGACCTGCCAACAGATCAGCAAACTGCTGCAAAAGGAAGGAATTTCAGAAGTGCAGCCAAGAAGAAGCAAAACCCAGCCCTGGATGGGGATGTGAAAGCGCTGTTACAGTGTCTTGAAGAACAAATGGTGTCCAGTACTTCTGCAGAGAAAGCTGATCTCAGCGAGAGAGAGGAAGTACTGGCTAGACAGAGGAGTTTCACTGTCCATCCAAGAAAGAACGCTGGTAACCAAACAAATGATAAAGGTAAAAACCCAAACACCCCCACCCCCAGGGGGGCCTCACACCTGGGCAAGAGTTGTGACGCTGGGACTCGTCTCTCTGCTGTGCCCGCACTAGCGCAAAAGAGCGTAGTGGCTCTGGTCTGATGGTGCACCTCTGCTGGGCTCGGCTCTGAAAAACACCGCGGGATGACCTGTCAGGTGGGCTTTGTATCCTTTTAACAGAGGGGAAACACAGATGCCGTGGATTACAAAAAGAAAAGGAATTAGGCGTGCAAATTCAAAACCAGACGTGATGGGCATCACTGCCATGGGAGGTGGGCAGGCGCGGTGGTCTGCGGCAGAGGTGGAGGCACCCGACACAGTCAGCTTTTGGCCAAATGTATTCTTAATACTTTCCAAGGCATCATTTGAAACGCCTAAGGACTCATTCCACAGATAATGCTATTGTATTTCACACCCAGTTCTAAAAACTAGTTCTGAGGTTGTCAGATCAGGTGTAAGAAAATGAGGAAAAACCAGTGAGTGCTTGTAAGCTGTGAGGGGTTTGAGTGACTTACCCAGCACTACTTTGGTCTGAGGAGAAAGCAAGCAGTGCCACCGCTTGTAAACCCAGTGCGAGTGTGCGCGTGTACGGAGCCGGTGTGTACAGAAGAGCAGTAGTAAGAAACTCAAACACCTGAAAACTTGGTATCAGGACATCCAGAAGAAAACCCAAGATTTGCCTGTGAGATTTTATGGATCAGGTGCTTAAACTGACTACAGTCAGGTTGCCCCTGGCACGGGAGCATTTACCAATCACTGTTTTTCAGTTGCAGTCAAAGGAATTAAAATCTTTCTTCAGAAGAACTGACTAGACAGAGGTAAACTTCTCTAAGTCTGATGCTTCAAGAAACAATAAATATCTCAATATTTGTGAGCCTTTCGAAGGTGCTGGTAATAATGCCAGGGTTGGTGATCCTGCCACGTAAGACACTGATTTTAAGTCCTTACTGGTCAGTGGATGTGACCCCTGCAACGGCTCTCTACCGACCCAGGCGCACACCAGTTTAGGTATTCGAGCCAGTGTCAAACATGTTGAGCAGCCATAATTTCTCTTACAATAACTAGTGTGTTGCATGCTTAGTACTTCTTTTTTTTGGCTTCAGAAGTCTTGTGGTGAGCACCCCAGCGCAGGGACCTGTAAACTGCTGGTGGAGCGAAAAGAGTAGCAAGGAGCTTTAAGTGCTGTCCAGCTAGAGCAGAGCATGGATACATCCAAACCAAAACAATAAAAAATAGCAACTGAGAAAAAAATCCCTGTTCCGTTTGTTCGGGTCCGCTGCAGAGGGGTTTTCATCCTTCTGCAGATGAAGTAGTGGTAACTACCAGCAGGAGCTTGGCCAGAGCACTAGTTTCTTAAGCGGTCGAGGCTAAATTTAAAAAAAGGAACAAATTCCTGCACATTCTCACCTCCTCCACAGATAACAAACACCGGTGGAACCTTCCTTCACACCGCGACGTGACAGACTCCCCAGTCAGCCTGCGCACTGCGCACAGGAAGTGTGTGATTCCACGGACTCCGCGCAGGCTCCTGAGGATTTGGCTAGAAGGGGCGAGCCGCACCGAGCCCTGTCGGAAAGCCACACTCATCTATGCTGTGGGAAGGAAGGCCTTAAAGCCTTCAACGTGAAAACTCCAGCGACACAAAGCTCCCCAAGAGCTGTCGCCCTGCCCTCCAAGCCAAGACCCCATCCTTTATGGGCAGGGCTCAGGAGGTCGCGTTCCTCCCCTGCTACCTGGCCGGCATCCCGCTGCCTGTGCCTCCCGCCTCGCGCTGTGACAGAGCAGCTCTCCAGGTGAATTAAACCCTTTCCCCATTTTCCTGCTAGCCGATACTTGCACTCCCATGGTACCTAAATACCCTGATTGTAGCGCTGGAAGTGTGGCACGTTAGCACGGTCAGAAACGTTCCTCACTGCAACGAGCTGATAGCTTAACGCAACAGAAATTACAGGGAAGGATGTGAAACACGAGGCAGGAAAGGAAGAGGAGAGAAGTGTGCTGGTAACAGCACACGCTTCCAGGCCGCACGCATAGGTAGGAGCGCTGGAAGTGTGGCACGTTAGCACGGTCAGAAACGTTCCTCACTGCAACGAGCTGATAGCTTAACGCAACAGAAATTACAGGGAAGGATGTGAAACACGAGGCAGGAAAGGAAGAGAAGTGTGCTGGTAACAGCACACGCTTCCAGGCCGCACGCATAGTTAGGCAGTTTACCTTTCTGTTGGGTTTGGGGATTTTTGTTCATGTCCCCGTTCTGATCTCCATGTCATTAGGTGGCTTTACTCGACTGCACAGTGGTAAGCAAACAACACTAATTGCTTTTCTTATTGGAGAGCAGTGGACTGAAACCATGACTCCTGTTTATCAGCTCCAGGTAATAAAAGTTGCATGAAAAGAACTGTTTCAAGTTATATTAGCACCTTTTGTCTCTCTCTTCTTTTACACAAAAGCAGCAGGTCTGACAAGCAGGAAAACGGTGAAGTCCTCCTGCTGAGTCAGAAGCCCTGTTTCAGACTTACACGCCTGGGAGGTGTTTCCATGTTCACCCCCTCCGTTCGTAGGCACGAAGCACAGAGAGAGAGAGCGGCTGCTCACCGGCTGCTCACAGGAGCTTGCTGTGGAGGTTTCAACGCTGCAAATTCAATACGAAAAATGCTGTAACATCTGCACTGTGGAATCATGGTGAAATACCGCACTAAGTCAGCAAAGCAGCCTCTGCTACCGCGTGAGGCTGGAGGCTGTATGCTGCGCAGACGCGTGTTGAAGCTCTTCTGTTTCTTGGAACACCCAGTAAATAGTCTATTCAAACAGTAAGTCACTTCTTCATTTCCAGAAAAGTACACGGGGGAGAGAAAGTTTAATTATTGCAGAAAGTGTAATTATTGCAGCATTTCAATGCCATTTGGTGGCTGTAACTCTGGGGTGTTCTGTGATTTCTCAGGCTGTTCTTTTTTGCAGCGGTATGGTGTCAATGTCTGCTAAAGTCCCAGAGCTTTAGCGCACAAAACTGATTTACTAGAAACTTCACCTGGCAAGTAAGCACTTTGGTCCGCAGCAGAAGTAGCAGCCGTGTATTTAAAATCCCATCAAGCGCCAGTTAAGGTTCACGTTCACGGATGGCATGTTCCCCAGTGACTGTCTGAGCCCACAGCAGGAGCATGCACGGCCCCAGCCCTGGATTGTCCGATCTCAGAGTTGTAAGGAGTGTGCGCTAAACATTACTAATGGGTGCAAATGTAAGAAATTCTGACAGAAAAACACAAGGAAGACCAAAGAGAAGCTGAACACAGTAAGTTAAATCAAAGGAACGTGTTTGTAGTTAAGAGGAGCAGGTGAGTTACCTGAGCGATGCAAATTCAAACCATGTCAGATTCGAATCATGTCAGGCAGACTCCTCTCCCGTCTTGGAGGCGTGCCTCTACCACCGCAGACAAACGGCAAGCCATTCTTTTCCAGCTTACAAGTACCATTGCAGGTGGAACAACATGTTTTGTTTGACTGATACGAGCGTGGGGTTTTTTTAGGGTTTATTTCCCCTCGCAAAACCAAGAAAACACTGAATTTTCTTTTGGCTGTCTCTTGAACCACCTTCCTTCCTCTTATTTGGCTGCGATACGAGCGTGGGGTTTTTTTAGGGTTTTTTTCCCCTCGCAAAACCAAGAAAACAGTGAATTTTCTTTTGGCTGTCTCCTGAACCACCTTCCTTCCTCTTATTTGGCTGCTCAGCTGAAAAAGCGATTACTCCCACAATCCTGTAGCTGTCCTCTATCGACCTGCTTACAGCAGGGTCCCACTCCACACCCACCTGCGCTTGGCAGCCACAGCAGCAGAAACTACTGCCGCTAGAAAGACCTGTAAGCCACTTCTAACACAGAAGTCTTACTTCTGCACCTTCATCCAGGAGGAAGCCTTCTCCCGGACAAACTGCCAAGACAGGGATTACACAGGCGGCCTGTGAGATGGGTAGAAAACTGGTTGCACTCAGAGGGTGGCGATGGGTGTTTTACTCAGGCCAGCAGCCTGCCACAATGATCTGCACAAACGATCTGGTGATGGGATGGAAAGCACCTTCACCATCAGGCTGATGACGCTAAACCGTCTGGTAAGGTGGGCCCGTGAGAAGGGAGCGTATCACATGGAAGAGACGAGGGGCAACATCGAGTATTGTACAGCGGGAACAACCAGTCAGTGACCCAGGGACACAGCGGAGTCCCCATCTCTGGAGGTTCTCAAGATGCGAGTGGACAGGGCACAGGTTAACCTCATCTCGGCTCCCTCCCAGGACGGGCTGCACCAGATTATCTTTCCACCTCCCTTCCAGCCTGGGCTGTTCGATGGTTCTGTGATACTATGCAGGCAGGCAGAAGCTCCAAG
>NW_010414390.1:0-1123 GCF_000710305.1 Buceros rhinoceros silvestris
ACGGGCGCTGCCCCGGCGGCGCCAGGAGCGAGCGGGCTGCCGCGGAGGGGAGAAGGGTTCTCCGCGGCCCCGGGGCTCTGCACCTGGAGGTGGATTTGCGGCCGGGGGAGAGGGTGGCATTTCCCGGGAAGGGGTCTGCGTGCGTTACTCGCCCCGGGGGGAGGCATCGGGTAACCGGGCAGTGTGAAGAAGTCACTCAACAGGTCTTTTACCGCCAGCGCTCCCCTCCCGGGAGCCGACCTGCGCGGCCAGAAGGATAAAAGCGATCACTCGGGCTTTGTTATTTTAATGATTCGAGGCCGGCTTGGGGTCTTAGCTTCAGGCCTGATCATTATACAGAGGATGTAGGAAATTTACGGGAGGGGGAAGGGGGGAGGAAGGTGATAAACGTTTTGTTACCGCTGTTTGCCTTTTGTTCCTGGTTCTGGTGCGTCTTGCTATTAGGCTTTCTTGATTGCTTTTCCTTTTCTGATATTTTTCAATAACCCTTGAGTTGTATGTTTGGTTTGTGGGTTGTTGTTTTTTTTCCCTTGATGTCTGGTTACAAATGTAGCTGAAGCGTGGTGATCCAGGAGCACTGGAGGGCACACCACTGACTTTCATTGCTTTTCCTTTTTGTTAGACTGTCACTAAGGATTTTCTCGGTTTCAGATCAGATCTTTTGAGAACGTTACTGCAACACACAGGTCAGAAGTTTGTAGAGCATAGTTTAGAAAGGCGAAAGCATTGGAAAATGTCTAAGAGTGTGGAAAAACAAACTTCAAACCCTGATAAAGCTTAGGACCTCGATCATTGTGCTGGATGGAACTGTTGAAGGTTTAGGCTCCCCTCTCGGTCTTTTTAACTGAGAATTAGGAATGAAACGTTTTGGCTCGGTGTGGCTGTGGTACGTTTCAGGCAGGATGCTCCCCGGGCTCACGACGACCACTGTGTATTTCTGTCAAGTTCTGCAGCAGCTATTCAGTAAATTATCGCTATTGAAAGTCATAACACTTAATTAGTGTGTTTTGATGTTTATAGAAAGGTGCAGATGTAGTTTGTAATGGATTCGGTTTTGCTTACATAATTAATGTCGTCGTAAGTATAAACCTGAATGTGTCACGATATAATTCTTTCAGTATAA
>NW_010414390.1:1254-15087 GCF_000710305.1 Buceros rhinoceros silvestris
GTAACCCCCCCTTTCTCTTTATTGCTCACTGCAAAGGTAATATTTTAGCTTATTAAATATTTATACTAGTTTCTAGTTTAATGTTATTTTCAGCTTAAAGTTCAGACTTCCCTGTCCAGTTTAATATATATATTGTATGATTATTTAGTTATAATTTCATAGTCTGATTTTGTAACACCGATCTGGCTTACGATTGCCTGCACAATCCAGGCATTTATTAGAGTAATGGCTGCAGGATGGTACCCATTGTCTCAGTTATGTGCTATTAATCTTGGTCTGCATGTAAGTTTTGAGTAGACTTGACATATTATTAAATGACTGATGGCCCCTCTAACACATTGTCTGCTCTGGAGCAGGGTTGCCTTTGAAGTAGTACCCTGTAGGAAGTAAAGAGACTATTTGCTCTATTAAAATTCCTTGGTATTTCCTCTGTTTAACCACAGGCCACTTCCCCTCTGCCACTCTAAACACTGCAGGGACACTGACTGGTTGAAAAGACACAAGCCCTGAAGTAATTGTAGCCTATTCAAATAGATACTCTGATTGCATGTTATTTATAAATAGTGTCTAATTTTAACGTCTGTTAAGGGCACAAATAAATCTTAACGTTCTATGTAGACAAAGTAAAAATGCCTAGGCTGCATTTGATGCATGAGGCGATTCTCAATGGCACAAATGAACAGACTAGAAAAATACCAGTTAACTCTTAATAGTTTAGTCTAAGGAGAAATAAAATGTAGGCAGCTGGGTGTTAGTCTGTGTGTTTAGGTACACACGTACATTGGATATTTTCCTCTGCTAAACTGTGAATGTGTGGTGCACTTCCCACCCTGTGAATGTTTTGTATTGTTCAGCTGTTTTTGAAAAGCTGTGTTCCGTCTTGGTAAATTTATACATGTAATGCTCATTTTCCTTTCACCCTACGAAATAAAGTTTTAAGTTTCCTCAATATTTTGTGGCAGTAAAACCTTGACTTGATGAGAGCATGTTACTGGACTATGGTTAAAAGAATGTGGTGAAGTACTTGATGTTATGATTCATAGCTCCTGAAATTCTTCTTCATAGTTGATGTCTTCAAAAAGAAAACATTAGAATATTCAAGTGATTTTAATTGTGATTTTTTTTTTTTAACTTCCATTGCAAAATAACATGCCTGTATTAATCACCTTCTCTAGTAGTGTTTTGGCAGTTGTCTTGCAAGTTCAGAGTTGATCTAAAGAGTCTTTCCCAGCCTAAGTGACTCTATGATATGTCTGCATCAGGAAAGCAATTAATATCAGGATGAGTGACTTAACATTAGTGTTGCTAGTAATTATCAGTTATTTTAGTGGGGACAGGATTTTAGGATTTGGATTGACTTTGCTAGGTCTAGGGTTCCTTTCATTGATGTTTAACAGAAACTTTAATGTATTCCTACACTTAATGTTATTTCATTAATGTAGAACGTTTGCTTAAAGCAGAACAGTATTGCAAAGTAGCTTTCCATATGGATGGTTTTACTACATCACATACATACCTTTATCCAGAAAAAATAAATCAGGGAAGGGCCTCTTTTAATCTAGAATAAGTATGTCCACATGGGGAGCTATTCTGGAAAAGCAGTCTGAATTTTTTAATCTTAAAACAGGCCATGAAGTGTACAGAGATGACGGACTCGGGCTCTGATGATGATTTGAATATATTTCAGATTCATTTTACTTGGTGTTAAACACATGAGCAACTTCACTCTCGAGTTGTTTTGTAGATCCTAATGAGACTACACACATGAGTAATTTTTTTCATGTGTTTAATTCCTGTGAAGTTCCTGGCACTGAACCCTGTTCGGTATAAAGCTTGAATTTAATGAGACTGTATGATGAGATAGAATAAATAATACAGTATTTTAGTAAACCCCCCTTTTTTTCCCCCCTCCCTCTTGTACCTTCCTTCGCTCTGCTAAGCATCTCTGTTCCTGCGCATTCTCCCCTGAAAAGTCTCCCTGTGTCATCTTCTATGCCCTTTATTTAAGGAGCTTTCTGTTTCCTTTTCTCATTCATAGCAGAGACCCTGAAGATTCCCATTTCCTACCGTTCCACTGTCAGGAGCGCTGCCTGTCTCATTATTTTTTGGGCTCATGCTGCTCGTAATTTTCCCAGCTAAATGTATGTTTGGGAACTTTATTTAGGAGGAAGGATACCCTGTAAAATGGCATTTCATATTATTTCCCAACAGTTAAAAAATGAGATCTTCTCTTGCTGAATAGTTAAAAGTGTAAAAAGTATTAAGCAGAAGAGGGACCTAAGATGAAGCGTGGTGGAAGGTGTTAATGTTTGCCATCAGGGGGTTCTTTAATCTGTAGGCAGTTCCAGGGTTGGTTGAAAGCTCTGCAGACCAGATGCCAGCAGTTCTGTATCCTCCATTTTTTTTCCCTGAATTTTTAGGATCAATCGATTTCTCCCCACTGGCTTGTAAGAACAATGTTAGTGTGGAATTGGGGAATTTGCATATGATGCTAATTCAGAAGCTGTTGCCTTTACAAGGTTTCTACAGCTGAAGTCTCTTAGGACTGTTACAGATTTGATTAATTTCCTCTCTAGATCATGTCCCTTAGTTTAGATGTTGAAGTCCTCTCCCTGCCTTGGCCCACTAAATCTGTTTTTGAGTAAGTAGAAATGTAGTAATTACTGTATCAGACTTGTTAATTTAAAATCTTGAGACAGTTTAAGAACAAGTTCTGCTTTCATAGATTAAGACTTCTAGTCCACTGGTGAAAATATGTTAAGCAGTCATGGTTAGACGGTACAAGCTTTTCTGTAGTTAATTGTTTGGTAATGTTAATAAACATGGATGTTACTTAATTAAAACTGCAACATTCAAAGGGTGTTTAATAAGGGCCAGCTGTCTTTTCCAACAGATCAGTCTAAAGATGATGAAACAAAGCTTTTATGTGAACTTTCCTGCTTAATTCTGCTTGAAGGCTGTATTTTACCCATAAATTTAGCACGGATTTTTAGAAGCAAACAAGATAAGAGGACTGTGAAGTGTTACCAGAGAACTGTTAAGCTTGAATACCGGGTTTTTAATTTTTGAAAGTAAAAATATTTATTTTTAAAGTATATTGCTTTGTTTTTATATATACTGCTACCTGTATAATGAAATGCATTTGAAATAAATTTTTTTCTGAAACTTTAGGTTAATGCTGATGTTCCGATACCATACGTTGTTTTTACACTTAAAAATGAACACTATGCATAAATACATCACACCTAGAGAAGCACATAAAAGTTGTATCAAATACATAGATGCTTATTTGTTATATTGCTCTTCCAATGTTAATTATGAAAGATTAATATATGGAAATGAAAGCTACAGTAACATACAATAACGATCTGTGGTTAGATCAGTACACATTAAGTACTTAAGTTATGGTAGTGTGAGGCTTTATTTAAGGATCAAAATTTAAGTGCAAATTTGAAAAAGGATATATGCATATAGTATTTTACAATTGTGACATTGTCCAGCTGTTCGTCTTTTCCATCTCCCCTCACAGGAGTCGCCTGTCGTGACACCCAAAACTTCTATGTTATTTTCTCATAAAGACATTAACCAGGTACATACTTAATGCCAAAAATAGATGGACTTACTTCTGTAGTTCTATTGCAGTGTTTACTTAACAGGAACATATGTATTATGACTTGATTATCCAGAATTCCGCCAGCCAAGCCAGGGTGTAAATTTGTGTTTTAATATGCTTGAACCTATTTGGCTTAATAAATTGTACTTTCAGCACCATATCTAAGACATCATTTCAGGATTCAAAAAAAGGATTGGTGACTTCTGTCAGTTGGAGAAGATGCCCCTTATCAAATGAATTTACTGGTATAAAACAAACAGACACGATTTTTGGAAGAGAGTCAAACTGTGTAGGCAATAAATATGAAGGACCAGAAGAAAGTACAGTTAAGAGATGTTTCTTAATAAACATCAGCGGCTGTCCAGTTTTCTCTGGGTCTAGGTCTATCAACTGTTCTCTCTTACAAATTACTTCTGGTTTGCCACCAAAACTCACAAAACTGTCAGTAAACCTATTTCTAGTAAATATATAAATTCCTAATGTTCTATTTTCCAAAGTTCATAAATACTTTATAACTTCAGGTTCTTAAATGTTTTTCATTCTAGCCTGACAGCAGTGGTTTTACATCTGGCTTAAAAATGTTTTAAACAGACTTCCTTGGTCAACCACGTGATTGGCCTGAGTTTTGTGTTTGAAAAGGGCTTGGAGTAACCCACTTGACAGTGAAGGTGCGTCTGATGACTCCGTGTCAGCATTTGAGTTTTTGCTAAGGCTTCCCCTAACACCAGCTTCCAGCGGGTCTCTCCTTGCCAAGCTTTCTGCCTTACGAGTTGTGTGGTTTGCCACCAGCAGTCGGAAGGCTGCAAGCTGCAGGCTGGTGTGTTCACCCTGCTGCTCCTGGGGCTGTTCCGTGTGGCACAGTCAGTCAGTACCCCTGGGAGGTACTGCCCAGCGCACTGGTCCTTGAGGGAAGAGTGGCAGTGGGCTTCTGGTTTATCTACAGTGTGACTGCAATGAAGAATGTGGTTCTGAGGACACAGACTCCCTGTGATTTAACTGCACCTCAGAGAAATTGTTGGAAGTACATTTAGCTAGAGCCCATCTAGTAGGAAGAGCACTAAAAAGTGAAACAATTATGCCAGGAAAAGTCAGAGCCAACTGCAAGTCCGGCAGCAACTACCGGTCATACCTGTGCAGAGTTTGACTAACTTCTCATCCCGGCCCAAAGTACAGTCTTTAGACTTCCAAAGAGAGCGGAGTTGGAGGCAGAAGAGGTGGAACCAGCACCAGAGGAGCGCATGAAGGTAAAACTAGAACAAGATAGGGCACAGCTGAGAGTTCTGGAATAAATTCTAGAATGGGTCCCCTGGACAGATCAACTAGAGGATGTTCTAAGAACAAATTTCAGCAATTTTTTTTTTTTAAATCAAACAAAACTAGCAAACGGAAGGAGCCTCACAGAAGCAGATTTTAGACCAAGATAAGGAAAACTGCAGATTAGCAAGAAGTTCTTTGTCAATAGCAACATTTTTAAAGGTAATACAAGCAATAGTACCTTCATGAAGCCGTATGTGCAAGTCGCATCTTTGTTGTGGTCCTCCTGTCGCCTCTTATCCCGGTATGGGTAGATGCCAAGAATGTGAGGGGAAATTAAATGTGCAGGTAGGGATTTGTTCTCTCAAAGTTTGACTTGATTATTAAAAATACTTAAAGCTTGGATTAGAGGTTTGGCAAGCATCAGCTCACGTTTCAGGAGATACTGTATTCTTTGGGTTTCTGTCTCATTTGAAGTGAGACAGTGTTACATCACTATTGGCTTTGAAGAATTGTTCCAGACATCGTGTTTTATTATTCCTTGTGCTGATAATGGTGTAAAAGTCACACAGGTATACCAGGACACTGCCTCTTGGTACCCTGCTCTTGCCACATCATTCATGTAGTGAGAGGATAGCAAAGGGAAGGTAATTCTTTGGCTAGGAAGTGACTGCATCCTAATTTTGGTCTCTTGTTCCATGATTGCCCACATTTTTCATCTTCTGGCTGTTGATGAGGGTTTTTCCCATACTTGAAACTCAAAATGCTGTGTTAGACTCTAGTAAAAGACACATTTTAAGTGGCTGTTCCTGTACGTTTTAAGCCCCTTCCATTCCTTGGTAGGCTCTTTAGGCAGTAAGTGATGAATGAATGTCTTCAAATGGGTGGATAAATTCCTTCTATTGGCTTAGAAGAGTAGTTGTTTTCTCCTGCCAGAGCTGTCCAGTATGTTAAACTCCTCTGTTTCTCCTTCAACCTGAGTTAAACAATCCAGTATTGACCCTAGATGAGTTCCTTAATCTTTTAGGACCATGTTAAAAGAGTTAAGTATGAAATCCTTTTCTTTGTATGTTATCAATAAGTAGGACTGCAATCGTGGCTACCAGAACCTTTTGAATAGGTTTATGTAGAGATTAAATAAGAAGTACAAGAAGATTGAAGTATCGAGCTGCACGTGTGCCTGATGCAGAAGGTAAGGGGTAGGGATGACCAAAGAATCCTCGCTCTTTCACTTCACTGGTAGGACGCTGTGCCTCTGAATAGCCATCAAGACCATTTGGGAGAGGGCCATGCGCTTCTAGGGCAGGTAGGAAGAAAGAGCCTGGCAACTCACCTACTGCGTGGAAAACGGACTGATGCTGGCTGCAAGAGAAGTGAACAACATTTTCAATGAATTGTCAAAATCTATCAGTAGTGCCTAAATGGGCATTGAACATAGGGAATATAAGTCAGCAGTCTGTTAAATGCGTGTTACGATCTTTCTTCATGTTGCCTCTTGAGTTTAAAGCCATAGGAGCAGGAACACCCTTGATTTTTTTTTTTTTTTCTTACTCTTATAAATCTGGTTCTGAGCTATTAGCAAGACAGTAAATCTTGTTTTGGGGCGCATCACTCATGCTGCTTATTCTAATGTGCCTGAATAAATGTGAGAGGTGGCTTTGCCCTAGGAGATTTCATGCTAGATCAGGTACCATATCTCTTCTTGCAGGTCTAAAGCATAAACTCTGAAATTTATGTTCTGGTCAATTCAGCAGAATTAGAGTTGTGCATCCGTGTCTGATCTGCATCAAGTTTGTAACGCTTGGTGATCTGACATGATTACGCTGTGCTGACAGATGCACCTTCTTGTTGGCAGCACGGAGTCTACAAGCCGGCAGTCTCAGAGTCGGTACCTGGCCTTTGCCTTTACAAGTGCTGTACAGAGCACAGCGTGTCACGGTAATGCAGAGGTTGCTGTGAGGTCTTCAAGGGAGGTGCAGATGAAACGTGTTCTTCTGTTTTCTGTAGTCCTTGTATTCTGGTGGTGTAACGTTGGAAGTACAAGCTCCTCCTGTGCTGGAACCTTGGCTTGACAGAAGCTCTAAGGGACAAATGCGGAGCGTGCAGAGGGCTCCAACTCAGTGTGTGTGTCAGGTCATAGTTTGCTGTAAATGGTGGGTGTTACACTGACAACTAGACAGTGAATTTCAGTCTTGAGGCTGCCGTGTGGAGGAGGTCACAGGCACATGGTTCTGCTTGGAACTGCATGTTCTGTGCTTAAAGGTTTCCAAATAATTGATTTCTATCCATGTATCTACGTTACTCTCTTACCTCACACACTTGTATGTGATAACCATTTCTATACCCACGGTAATACGGTAAGGCTGTTTTTTTGTCGTGGTTGGTGGGCAGACTGGGATTTTAATTTCTGACCTTCTCTGTGTTCTTCACTCTTATACTGGTGGGAGGGACTAGATACTTCTGATCTTACTTGTGACCATATTCAGATCCAGCCAAGCAATCAGTGACTTCTCTGACTTTTTTTGTATATGGCTGTGGGAAAATTCCTGGTTGGCTGGCTATGAATTAATGAAAATCCTTAGAGTGCTTCACTAATGATAGCTCCTGTGGCTTTAAAAATGCTATTCCCTTTTTTAATTTGAGGGAGGTCACAAAGGTTTACAGAAACCAAGAAAAGAAAACATCTGGTTGTGCTCTATTGATGACTGCTTTTGTGTGAAGAAAAGTTATGGCGTCTCCTCAGCATCAAACACATTCAAGGTGATCCTTTCTAAGACCTCTCTGCAAGAATACTTCGCACTCAGACTGGGATTTCTAATTAATTTTGCTTTGTATTTTCAAATGGAGGATTTTAGTTCTCCATGGGAATCTGAAACTCATTGTTACTTAAAATACACCCCACCTTTATAAGATAAACTTCTTTTTTGAGTTTTGTAATTATAACATCAAAGTGTTTCTAATATTTTACTTTAATGTTGTAGAATTCTCAAGATTAAAACAAGCTGTGGAGTTAGATTCTGGGATTCACAAAAGGAAGATTTTTTGTATTTCCATATCCATAGTGAAGTTTAGTTTCTTCTAGTTGCGTATGAACTTCCAAAGAGCAATCTGATTTATTAAAGTCCCCTTTTTCTAAATTTTGCAGGCTAAAGGAGAATTGTTTGTTATTTTTTCAAAATAATGCGGGTTAAAACGATGTGTGAATTTAGTTTAGCTAGTAGGAAGGCCGAGGTCCAAAGTGTAAATCTTATAAATTGTTAAAAGCAGGGGCTAAAGGAGAATTGTTTGTTATTTTTTTCAAAATAATGCGGGTTAAAACAAGTGTGAATTTAGTTTAGCTAGTAGGAAGGCCAAGGTCCAAAGTGTAAATCTTATAAATTGTTAAAAGCAGAAGCTGTCAGCTGCCCAGTTGAACATATGTATTCCAGGTGTGACTGGCCTGGAATCAGAAAATATAAAAAAAATCAACTTTAGAGATGTTTAATTGTCATATTATCTTTTTTATTTTCTACAGTGATTTAAACAAGCTATATACAGGGCTCCCTTTTATCATTCACTTGTTTTCCTTTTAGGCGTAGGATACTAAGGGTTTATCAGGTGGATTTGTTTCTGCTGCTGGTTGGGGTTTTTATTTGGTTAAAGAGTTAAAATCCTACCTGTTAAACTCACTGGCAACACTTCGACTTCTGTTGTGATGGGGTTTTGTCTTCTCTCGCTCCGGTGGCTCAGTGCTCGGTGGTTACCCAGCGCTGCGGCTGGCTCGGTGCGGCGCTGGGTGCTTGGCACGCTGGCAGAGCAAGCCTCTGGTCTGGCTGCTGCTTTGGGCACGAGGGACGTTGCTCAAGGAAGCTGCAAGTTCAGAGAGCAGTTCATACCGACAGTACTGCCCCGTGGAGAGGTTCTGGGCGCATCTCCGCAGCACGGGGCACTCTGCAGGCAGCCGGGGCGGCTCAGAGCCAGCGAGTGACCTCCAGGAGCAGGACAGCTCTGCTGGTGGGCCGTCATACTTGTGTTCCCGGCTGACGCCACGCGGAGCAGTTTGCTAGCCTGGCAGTTTCTGATGCTCAGGCTTTCTTGATAGTAGCTGCTGTCAGTGTCAGCGTTGTGTAGGTGTGTCCTGGAATAACCCGTCTAGTGTTTACGTGCAGCGTGTGTAAAGATACAGCTTAGTTTATCACGTAGTGATAACCTCCTGTACAAACAGGCCCTTAGGGAGAGACTTTTTTTTTAAGTGTACCGGAGTAACTTTGGGTAAAGCTGTCAGAGAGTGGAGAATTCCATCCCTTTCCCCTGTCTGAGCTATTCTGTATCTTGTCTCCAAAGCTCTTGTAAGGCCGGTGCGCACAGCTTCATGTTCCTCCAGTTCCTGTGGGGGTCTGTGTTACCTGCCCCCAAGGGCAGGCAGTAGTAGCAAAGTGAGGATGGGAGTTGGAACCGGATTTACTCTAAGCTTAAAGACTGCTCCGTCTGGGTGAGCTTTACGCATGGGGTGGGAGGAGGGCCTTGCTGAATCACAGAACTTTTCAGCAAAGTTTTCAAGCTTGTGCTGGGCTTCCCCTTGAAGTCTTTGAGATGTGGGTGATTTAAACTTCGCCCTGTAAGTGTGAGCAGATCCTTAGAATCCTGGAGTGGGATTCCGAAGAAGGAAGGAGTGCCCCAAGTCCTATTAACTTTCAATGGGGTGTGTTCTCTTTTGTGGCTCAGGGTGTATGTACATTTTATATTGACTCACCAGTGAAGCTGGTTAGGGGAATTCTCTCTCCCATCTGCTTCCTCTCACTTTGGTGTTGCTGTTTGCTCTCCCCTCCCCACCTGTTTTAATGCATCTGTTTGTGAGCTGCATTGTACGTCTCGTTATCAAAACAGTGTGAATTGAAAGTATCTTTTTTTTTTTCCTTCCCAGCTAGGGTAATTGCTGTGACATGGATAAGCATGCAGTTATGTTAGTATGTGTTCGGAAGTGGTGGACAGCATGAAGGAAGAGCTGTGGACTGGACAGAGGAGTCAGGAAATCCCTAAGCTAATTTTGTGATTAAGTCAATGTTCCATGTAACTATTCAGATACTTTGAAAATTTCCACCCCTGAGGTGTGTTAATTTAGATACCTTTAAAAAAGTGTTTCATCAAAAGAGTTTGAGCATATAGGAAATGTTAAAGTCTAAATTACACAAGATTTTTCAAGTGAACATTTTTTTAAGCAGTGAATTTTTCACAAGCAAGAAGATGATGATGTTTCAGGAATCGGCTCAGCATCTGTTGAAATGCAGCCAGCTCTGTGGTGGAATAGAGTGCATGGTAACGCTATACAGCCCTTCCTGCCAGGAAATGAGGAGTGGCGTATTCATTTGTGACCCAAGGGGAGGCTTCACTAGCCAGTCTGTAGTTTGTGAATGGGGTTTGGGCAGATTACCACGAAAATTACAGCATGACCCACTGGGTCTGACATAATTCTATTTCTTATCTTGCTCTAAAGACAGCATCTCCTGTTAGTACAGTATCTGTGAGCAAATTTGTGTAGTTATGGAGTACACTTCAGGATTATTGGCCATTATAAAGAGCTTTGATTTTATTTACAGCCTCCTGATGCTGCTTCAGAAGACGGGTATGAACAGCTGCAAAAGAAGAACGGGCCGGATGTATCGCCTGGTGCTTTTGTTATGAAAGAATATCTAATGTCTTGCCTTTTCTGTTGTGTAATACAAAATATTTAGCTAAGATACTTTTTGAACAACCAAGAACATGATCTATTCCAAAATAGTTACAGCTTTGCGTTATTGTTTGCATTTTTTAGCAAATTAAGTTAGTGGCATTTAATAAGTAACTTAGTTTACTACCTTCCGACACGAGTAATAGGTTACCCACACCACAAAAAAAAAGTTAAAATAAGAATCAAAAAGACAAACCAAACACCTAACTCAGCCTGACCCTTAACAGGTGAGAAGTTACTATTCCATGCTTCTTCAGAACGTCAATGGAAAGAAAGCCGCTATCTTTTATTCATTAGTCAGGAATAATGCGGGTTGGGCTGGCTTAGGTTTCTCCACATAGCTGCGTTTGTCAGAGTAATTCGCTAATCGTGCCATTCACTCCTGGGCTTCTCTTTCACTCAGGACCACTAGCCGTGAAATGTCATGCAGAGGTTTGAAAATGGCACATTCAGCTCACTGAAGAATGAGCTGCAAGGACAGAACTTAATTTTTATTACATTCTGGCAGTAAATGTAGGAATCAAAGCCACAAAATCAGTGACAGAAGAACGCCCGGTGTCGTCTAACATTGCCGATAGATGCGGATGGCTGTTGCGCAGTGTAGCCCCGTGACGTTTGGTACATACATGTTTTAGTTATCAGTTACTATATTCCATTCAGCCGCAGCGTGTAAACCCCAGTAGTTTATTTGTGCACTTGTATGTGGAAGGTTGGTTCGTAGTTATAGGTATGATTTCCTCGCTCTCCCCCCAGTATGGTTATGTTTTGTTGCAACGCAGGGCATAACTGTTTCCATGTTTATATTTTACAATCATATCAAGTAGTATTCCTGTTGTAAGTTATCGTTTATATTGGGGAGGAAACTTGCTGGTCTTTGTAGTAAATTGAGAAGTAGATCCAATAACGTAATTTTATTTTAATAGAGGAAGGTTTAAGCTGAAAGTGTTTTATTTCTGCATTGTATTTGTCTTCCTGTTCAGTGTTTTAGGATTAGCTATTTATATATTCAGTTTAACATTGATAAAAGCAAGTCAAGTAAAAGTTTGAGAGAAATACAGGTTCAATGTAACTTTTAAACCTGTATATTTAAATACTTAAGGTCTTACAGCTTAGGTGGCAGTGCTGGCTTCGCAGGTGACTACTAGAGGGAAGCTTCCTCGTGGTATTGACTCTGTGTGTGGAGACTTCTTTGTCAGAAGTGATTGTTTCCTACAGAAAAAGATCAGTTGGTGTGTGTGGCTCTTTAAAAAAAGAGGCTAATATAACAATTATTGCAAGTGCTTTTGCAAGTATTTTTAAATTCAGAAGAATTTGTTCCATGATTTGATCAAAGTCGCGTAACCTGTGGCTCTGTTTTTGTTACACATGCTGATGGTCTGTGGATAACATTACATTTTTTCAGCATGAAACCAAACACTTCAAATCCCTAAAGCAGTCTCAAATTTATGGTTAATAAAAGAATTTATTGTACTGGGTGTCATCTGTTATATCACTCTGGGAACAGAAACTGGCAGAGTGTGGACGGGAAATATTTCCATTTCAAATTGCTTCAATCTTATGGTCTAGGGCGAAAGTGTCTGATTTCAGAAAAACCTCTGTGAATATCGATGTAATAGAAGTACTTTATTTAAGAAGGGGATAATATTTCTCAAATATGTATTTTTGCTTTACAGTATTTTAGGTGAAGATACTGCTTTGTACTTTCAGTATTTCAGGATTGATCCCTCAACCTTTCCAGGGCAGGAGGAACAGCAGTAGTGTGTTTTCGGGTCGATACCTGTACGTGCCAAGTGAGGGAACAGCATCTGAGGAGTTGCTGTACGGTGGCCAAACCGTTTCAGAGTCTCAGACCTTTGTATTTGTCATTAGCTGGTTTATGTGTGAGCTCTTACATGATGATCAGATTATTCCAGCTTAATGGATTTCTTCAGGTTGTCTCCTTTTCAAATGTGTGAGATCCATGGGTTGGAACTTTATTAGTGGAAACTTCAAGCGGTCACATTGAAGTTTCTGTATATTTTTCATGTGTTACGCAGTATTCAAACAGCTCTGCATTTTAAAATATTCAAAGAGTTTTAAATGGATATTATATGGACATTGTAACCAGGGGAAAAAAGTGTTATATTTTTATCTTCAGCATGTATTAACGTCCTGAAAAATGCCTTTTTTCATTTTCATCCTATTTTGCATTAATCTGTAGTTGTAAAAGTTTGGGACCAATTGTGTATTTCCTTCTTTAAAAGATACGTAGCAGAGGCAGAAATGTTAATTTTTTTTTTTTACAGATACTGTATGAGACTGATATTCATTTATTGAAAGATGGATGTGAGTTTAACTTTTTTTGGTGCAAACCACATTATCTGGCTTTTTTTTTTGAGGAAAATTATGTGAGAAGAGCATATGAGGAGAACACAGTACCATGTAGTGGCCACACGTGAATACCAAATCCAGCTGATAGTTTTGAGTCCTTTCTCGTTCAACGAGTTAATATCGGTTTTATTTTATGGTTTGACTAAGTTAAAGGTGGAAGGAAAGAGGAGTTCATGGTGGTGTTCCCAAGTGAATAATACAAGCCTAGTATGATCGCGTTCCCTCTGGGAGTGTGTGTACTTTGATGTGACATGAGTGCAGTTGTCAACAGAGAAATCAGTTCTGAAGGTTTTTGTTCACTGTTTTCCAGAACAAGGGTAAGCAGTGAATTTGGTGTGCCTGATGCCTTGGAGGATCTGGGCTGGAATAGTGAAGATCATCAGATTAGACTGAGATTAAGTAGGAGTCAGATAATACTAGCTGTGTTTGCTTGGTTGGTTTGTGTTGGATCGTGGTAAAGTTGTTACAGTAGCTAACTACTTAAAGTTCAAGAGGAAGGTTTACACACCCTGTCTCTAAAATCAGACCAGACGATTATTTTACCTGACTTGACTCCTTGTTTCTGCTAGATTGTAACTCAGTATCTTGAACATCACCTCAGTGTGTTGCCTCTGTAGACATGACCTTTGTTCATCCTGAAGTGTTTTCCATTTTAGTTTTGTAAGGGCTTTTTTCCTAAGCCTCAGTAGATTATAATTTAGGTTTCATATTGTTCTTGTCTAATTTATGTCAGTGCTTATTACCAGTTAGCCTGATTATACTATTATAACAATTTAACCTCACACCTTATTACGAATCAAAACAATTCAGGCAAATAATCCACCGATTACAGTGTGGAAAGCTGTGCATGTCTTTCCTGCTACAGTCCAGCCTTAGCTTCTGTATATCA
>NW_010414390.1:15571-40798 GCF_000710305.1 Buceros rhinoceros silvestris
TTCCTGCAAAGCTGTAAACCAAGCCTTCGTAGGGTCAAGATTTATCACCGAACTTAAGCTGTTTGGATAAGTTTTATTATCTGAGGTGTAGCCTAAACAAAAAATTAAATCTGCATGTAAAAACAAAGCACTCCTCTTTCACAGAGAGGAAAGGTTTAAACTATGGATTTGCTGTAAAACTGAATAGTTACTCTGAATATCGCAAAAGGACATTAACTGAAAGGTGCGTCTCGTTATGCTGAGTGTGTGGTGTGTATTTACACCCAGCATGAATGGAAGTCCTTCCTCTGAGTACTTTGCTGTCTGAAATTACCTCAGACAACCGGAGGAAAGGAAGTTCTGTATGGAAAATTATCACTTAAAGCTGCTTTGACTGAAAAATTAGACAGTACCAAGGTACAGATTTTCTTTGCCATTGTTCTTTTCAATTGGATAATCAAATTTTAACCAGTAGGAACTGGGTAAGAGCAATCCTTCATGAGAAAGATTTAGAATGAAAATATTGCAAGAGCTTAGATTGTGGTTAAGTAAATGGCACCAGTGAAGTAATTTAAAGCCGAAGCAGGTTGTGATGCAGGTTGTGTCAGCGTTTCACGTCACTTAGTCTATTAATTAGTATGAAAATAGCAGTAATGAACTAGCCCTGTACCAGAGAGATAGAATGTGTAACCTTTGCTTTCAGATGTGCTTTCAAAAGCGCTTAACGTGGAATACTAGAAGTGCATTGCTCAATCTGTTTTACTTGTTCAAGCGTGTGATGAAGTGCGATATCCGTAGTGACTGATCAGTGGAAACTGACGGCAGTCAGGCTGGACTTTCAATGCTGTTTCCGACATTAAATCTCTATTTTAAAAAATTGTATTTAGGTTCCCTTTTTTAGTAGTGAAAAACATCATAGGGCTTGGTAGCACATAATGCCGAAAGAGTTTGCCAGTACAGGTACGCCTATAAGACACCTTTCCTTGATTTTTTTCTGACAGCAGGATTTACCAATACTTAATGCTTTTCAGATCCAAGTACTGAAGAGAGATGGGAACACAGGAATATTTGGGTGTGTTCTGTCTTCTCTTCATCCTTTTTTTTTTTTTTAAATTGTGAAAAGCCTCAGCAGTCTCGATGGCAGAAGCTGTTCTGTGTAAAGAGATGGCCAAATAACCCCGTTAGGGACAAAATACACGAATTTGCAGGGCATGAAAACCAAAACCTGGGGGAAGAAAGTCAGCCACGATCATCAGGTGAATTCTGAGGTAAACTTTGTCCAAGACTGGCGCTTCTTAAAAACTTTGTCAAGAACGTCTCCTGTGTATTTCGTATGGTTTTATTGTGTTGAGATTCCTGGCGTCCATCATCATTTAAATGGCTGTAGGTGGGGAAGCTCCAGTTTGCTTGCAGAGAGGGGCTGGTGTAATTGGAATATTTGACTACTGTTTCGTCCGAGGATCCTTCAGGTGGACCAGAAATGTCTGTGCAGCCTTGGGTATATTTCTGACACATTCCAAATGGAGTATTTTTGACTGCAGATGTGATGGCTGTGCTCCAGAGAGGGTAACCAGGAGCGTATAAATTCCCTGGCAGCTGACGCTTTGAATCTGCAGCCACTAAATGTATCTGCCTGGTCTCTGAAGTTCAGCCGTGTGGATCCTCAGTACGTAGTAAGCACTGGATCTTTTAATCCTTGCTGCCAGTTGTATTACTGCTAGAGCCGTGGGAGTAGTTTTCATCTCTCTGGGCCAGGAATAGCTGGAGGCTCTAGGAAGAAATTTATTTGCTAAAAGTGCGTAGTTCAGCAGTAGGAGTCTCTGCAAGCTTGTCTCAGGGAGGTGGGAGTAACGATGCACAGCAGAGAAGGAAGCAAAGCCCATACCTGTGACACGGTGGAAAGGAAGGACAGCGTAACTGAGAGTCGCTGCTACCTCTGCAGGAAGCCAGTGTCCTCAGCTGGGCCGTTAGCTTTGTGAAAGGAAGAAAGGGAGGAATACTTGATTGTTTCCCAGGGGCAGATTTATAGGGCAAGGTAATTTATTCTATTACAATAGTTGCTGTACAAGAACTTTTACTTCTAGCCAAGAAGTATTTTTAGTCATTGTATTTGACATAATGGTCCCTCGATTTTTTTGCAGGTTGTTTTTCTTTTCCCCATCCGGATTAAAAAGGTGTGATATGGTCATTATGTCAGTCTGTTCTGAAACTACAGCAGTCTGCTGCTTGCTTTTGATGAGGTGGTTGTATAACGTGTGTATATGGAATAAATGTGGCACTTCTTGATGTTGTTATTCTTCTTATGTCCCTCATGATATCGAACTTAATGCCAGAAGCACCGTCTGCTCCTGAGCGGATGCCTGTCCCGTTGAAAGTCCTATTGCCTGAGCCCTTTTTGAGTGATGTGGTCCACCTGGATGGTAACTTTGGGAAGAGATGCCTGTATCATTTTAAAGAAAGTTGGTTTTTTTACTTCATCTCCTGCAAAAACAGGTTTCATGCGAGATATTAAAAATACTGTTGGGGGAATGGTGAAAGAATCTTTAAAGCTGGAACAAGGGATTTTGGCAAGTGAATAATTGATTGTTCCTGGAATCGAACCATACTGCTTATGAATTCTCAGTTTTAAAATCTTACGGATGAATACTGTTGTGTGTTTTTCTAAATCCCTGAGAACAGGTTTTTATGTCCAAAATAATTGCATTACTTCAGAGTGGGGGATTAAGATGGAACAATCCCAAATCCTATCTACTTTTAAAGTTTTATGAGTTCTGTGGCACTCTAATCGGGGAAGTGGAGTTACTGCTAATTGCCTTGCCTCCATATCCTCCAGAACCAAAACTTCATCCTGTTTATATGTTGGTCCTAAAAAACCCGTTAGGTTAGTTTTTAGTTGTCTTTACAGTCATGAGCTCCTGTGAATATGTAATACTTAGTTGTGGCTGTATGTTTTATTCATGTAAGAATGAATATTAAGTTTCTAAGATTATGCATTTCATATTTTGCAACTGCAAAGCTCTTAAAGAATTTCAGTGACTTCCTCTCAAATAATACAGGAGAAGGATTAGGACTGGGGGAAGACACTGTGTGAATAGACAGAAAACAAAATAGATGGTCAAATTTTTCACATTCCAGCCTTTATGTGATGTTCTGCTTTAAACATTTTTTTGCAGGCAGCTGTTCTTACAATTTTTAAAAGTTTACAAATCAGATAAACTCACCCTGTACTGCAGATGGAGCATCTCCAGTCTGGGTGCTCTGTATTTGCAGTGAAAGTCTCCAACAATGCAGTAAATGTCAGATTAGAATTTTTTATGTAGAGCAGTTATGAATAAAGCAGTTAATCCACATTTGATGGCAGTTTCCCTGGGAATTGTTAAGGGTTTTTTTGTGTGCACTTCGACATTAGATTGAGGAGCAGAGAGCAAAAAACTCCACCCTGAAATAGTTATAATTGTGAGTTGTATTCTGGCTAAGCTTAAAACTGAACCTACGAAGCCAGTCCTAGCTGCTTTTACACATTTTCTGTTTCTTTGTATGAAACCTGTAATAAAACAAAGCACCCATGCTGGGAGTTTCCAGTTTGAAAGGTAGGAATCTGGCAGCAGAGCGTCAGTGAACCATTTATGATTTTGGAAACAAGTTCCTTGAGTTGTTCTCCAGGTGCCATTGCATATGCTCAGCTTTAAAGGAAAAAAACTCTTTTTGGATCTGCCTGGCTTGGAAGTACTTAACTGATTTGGGAGAAGCAGCAAACCTTTGTATGTGTATAATCTTAAAAGATGTAGTTTGTAGCTCTGAGGTCTTGTTCTTTGCTTTCCTTTTTCTCTGATGTTCCCTGCTGTGAAAGCTACCTAATTTCTTAATGTGGTAAGCAAAATGAGTGGATGGACATACCTATATGTATAACGTACCTGTTAATGTAAATAATATACATCCATTGCTCTCTCATGCTTCAGGCACCTCTTGAAACCTTTTCTTGATTGTCTTCCAGCTCTCTTTGAACATCTTCGGGAGAGAAAGACTGTGAATCTCAGCCTATGGCTCTGCACAGTAAATGGGCAGTCAATTAAATGGATGAAAATATGTTGTTTAATTCTTTTCTGGTCAGGTTAAGTCAGTAGTACTGGGTCGTACGCTGAAATTCAGTGCTTGTGCAATTGTTCCTCTAAGTGTGAGGGACCCTGTAGGCTTATTGATGTTGTGGATAACTCCCCACCATAAGAAGAAATGTATTCTTTAATTTCAGTGGAATAATTAGCTAGCTTGTTAATTTTACAGTATGTTGTGTTGTGTGTTGAGGTAAGCATGCATAACAGGCTTCATTAATTTCTTCTCATCCATATTTCATGTGTTTGTTGTTTATAGCACAAGTCAATGTTTCTCAAGCTGAATTGTCTCGGGTCCCTCTAAATGCAGCTTTACCATTTGCTCCCCCTTCCTTCCCAGTCACAATCACCATCCATGCACCTGCCTTGGCACTGCTTTTTCTCCCCTCCCCTCCCCAAACACCTCATCTTTTCTCCCCACTCTCTTGCCAGGGTTCATATCCCGCCGTTAAGAGGACGCTGGTTTAGGTACAGACGTCGGGCTTTTGTCCAAATACGTTTAGGCTGGCACGTTTCAGTAACGTTTGTGCGAAATGTGCATTGATTGAAAATATTTCTTCTGTTGATATTTTGAGGGCTTTTTGTTTGTTTTTAGAAGGCTTTTAATTTACCAAAGATTAGTCACACAAGGAAGTTGGAAAAATTTCGAGTGTGGCAGGGCAAACTGGAGAAGACTTCTTAGGCGAACTTGCAGATTGCATGAGAGAAATCAGAGCTGGTACCCTTTTTCTGCCATGCTTCACTGCATTGAATTCCTGGGCTTGACTCAAAGATTTTAGATTTTCATGGTAGGCGGCAAACGGTATAGCTTAAACTTGCTTCTATTGTTGTTAAATTGTGGCTTTGAGAACTGTCTGTTCCTTCAAGTGACCCAGCTGACATACATGCGGTGAACAGCTGCCTGGAGCCCTGTGGCATATGGGGACGTCGTGCTGTAAATACATTTTGTAGTATTTCTTCCTTACAAGGATTTCTTACCTCTCTCATCAGACTAATGTGTAAGATAACCTTCCACTCTGCCTTTTTTAAACAGAAACTAAAATAGCTCAGAATGAGGTGTAGTGAAAAGGCATTTCTGCCTTTTTAAAAAATTATTTTAAAAAATATTTTTAAAAAATTATTTTTAAAAATGGGCAACACTGCAACTGGTGATCTTCAATCAGCTCATTTTACCCCCAAAATCCAAAAAGACCCCCATGTCTGGGGGTGGCATGTGAGTATACGTGTGTAGGTTTAAGGACCACCTCATCCTCTTGACAGGATTTGAGTCAGCAGCTGTTGGATTCAATATCCTTTCAGGAAAGAAGGAACTTGAGAAAACCGTATCTAGTTGAAATGGCAGAAGAATTTGTTCAGACAGAATGTAATTACCTATGTGGGAACTCAACCGTAAAACCATGGATAATGTAATGATTTTGTGAAAAATGAGGTACTTGATGACCACAAAAGGACAGGATAAAAAAGGGCTAGTATGGCTGCTTCATAATGTTTGTTCCAAGTCACAGTGCTCAAATGGGGGTAAAAAGCGGTATTCTGGGCGGTGCAGCAGGAGTATGTTTAATGTCAACAGGCCTGACAGTTCTAAACAAAGGAAGGTGTATTGTGCCCGTCTCAGGTCACCAGGCATCTACTCCCTGGAAGACCGAGCTGTGCTGAGAGAGTCAAAGTGTTGTGTATGTTCACATGAAACAGGGGTTCTTCCCGTTCGGAGGAAGGGCCTAACTGATCTAGCAGACAACCTAATACCCTCTCTGAAAGGGACAGTTGTGTAGAAGTTATGTGCTGGCACCTGGAGATCAACCACTGACTTTTCACAAGTAACACGGAAGAAAATTTGGGATCCTTGTTCTTGACAAGGATGTGTTAGGGAAGAGCCAGCTAACCAACTTCTATAACAAGAGGACCAGCAGGAGCTGGATGGGTCAGGAAGTTCTTCCGCGGTCAGAGATGATGGTTTCTTCCCTTCCAATACGTGGTTTATAACAAAGTGAAAACAGTGCCTTAGCTTTTATATCTCAGGCCAGATTCCAGGTGCGATGCTATGAAGACGCGTTCAGCTCCTCTGTGGGCGGCTGAACTTGCATGTAGTGGCTCTAAAGGTGAGGCAGTAAATAACGAACAATACTGAACCAACCATGTTGTTTGCGTAAGAAGAAACACAAAAGAGGCCAATTTCTTAAAAGAAATGATAAAAATATTTGGTAGAGTCTAGGTCCCCGTTTCACATATGAAATAGGCACTGAGAAGCCTATTGCTCCTTGAATTCTCTTTTATTAAAACTTCTTCAGTGTCACTGAGATTTCTTTAAAATGTTGCTCCCATAATTCGTGCCTGCAGGAACATACATATATATATAAATACAAAACGGCAAATCTGAACAAAATTGATGGCTGGAATTGTCAGTTACACCAAGGATATAGTAACAACAGTACAAACCCATCCACCCAGGTCTAGAATTCACTCTGCAGTCGAGTACACGCAAGTTACACAGCAAACGTTAGGATGGGTTTTGTTATATTCTGTTGGAAGCAATCCAGACAGATAATTCATCCTTTTACTGATGACTGTAGAAATAGAAAATACTTTAATTTGGTTGAAAACATCAAGAAAGCTTTAAAAGGAAAAGAGCAGATGTCAGCTATAAAGCTTTTAGTTTACTGAGCAGCGAGTAGGATAAACATTGAACGCTCATCTTGATGTTAGAGTTCAAAAACAATTGTCCCTTCAGTTTGCCTCATGGGAGCATGAAATTAGGACCA
Source organism: Buceros rhinoceros silvestris (assembly GCF_000710305.1). Lineage (NCBI taxonomy): Eukaryota > Metazoa > Chordata > Aves > Bucerotiformes > Bucerotidae > Buceros > Buceros rhinoceros. The sequence goes on from NW_010414390.1 coordinate 22,419, forward strand.
TGTGTGCATTGATTAACAACACATGAAAGATGAATCGTGATTACTGCGTGGGTCTGGTGCACAGGGCTGTGCTCGAGGGGCAGTGATTTCCTACCTCCTTCAGCAGATCTCTCTAATTAATCCATCTCTGTTGCCTAGGATTGATGATCAAGTGGCTCTGGTGTATTCGCGCGTGTAGGTTGCCTTTATTGAGTGAAAGAATGTTTGCTCAACAGAAGTTGAAGGTTGGAGTGTATTTCAGTATTATTTGTATAAATGGTTGTTCATAGGACAATTCTGAAATCACCAATGCCATCTCTGGCGGGAGTTGTCAAATAGAGAAAATAGTTGTTACTTTCAAACATGAAACACTGTATGTTCTAGATTAACAGGAAGAGAGAAAAGTTCAGCAATAAAAATTATGCAGATTTTTAAAATGTCTTTCTGTCGCATCTTAATTTTTGCCTCTCGTGGCAGGCATTAGTTAAATTTAGCTTTCCTCAGAGGCACAACTTGTTCCTGTGGTTAAAAATTCATTTAGACTTTACTTTTGGAAACATAATCCTGACTTGGTTCCTCTCTGCCATAGTAATGGGTAGTCATAAGTCCATTTCGTTAATAAGTTATTACCATAAATGAAGGGTAGGTATTAGAAATGTATGAAGAACCAAAACTACAGGTTAATTTCCTGAACTAATCTTTGACTCTCATTAATACTTGTGCTGTTTTGTGTTGAGAGATGAATATTTGAATAAAACTAAATGCCTGCACATGCCTTGAATGTCCAAAAGAGTTGTTCACTCTTCCGGAGGTGATGTCTGTTGGTATTGTTCAGAGCTGGTCTGGTTTAAGATACGTCCTAGGATCTTAACTGTCCACGTTGCTTGTGGGGATTGAGGAACAGATCCAACACCGATCTCTGTGACCTGAGGTATGTGATCTGTGATGGAAGTTGTCTGGCTTGCTTGCCCTGTATAGATGCAGGATTTGGATCTTAGTTTATCATGTTTTCTGTGGAGTTCAGTGCTTTGAGCTCACAGTGGGTGAGATTTAATGTTGTTGGGGGTAACACCACCACCACACCCCCACCCCGCTTTTTGACAGACCAGATTATTTGTAATTTAATCTGCGTGCCTTTCAACTTTGATTATCTCCTTAGAGATCAGTGGTCTATAGTTCTTCCTAAAAGACGTTTAGGATGTTTTTTCCCCTCTGTACTCCTCCTCAGTCAGGGTGTATCGAAGTATGTGGACCAAAGGGATTTTATAGAAGAAGCTCCAGGCAATGGAGACTTGCTTTCTAGTAAAGTTCAGAATCAGTTAAAAGCTGCATGTAAATTCAACAGATGTTAGTGGTTAATTAGCTAAGAATGTAGAGAGCCCTAAGGCCATAGCAATAGTATTTATAGTTCTCAAGTAAGATGTTCTAAACAAGTTGTCTTAGCTGTAAGCCACTTAAATAGCACAATTACTTTATGGCTGAAATACAAGGGAATGTTTCCTGGAAGAATATATTTTTAAACTCACAGCAGTAAGTACTTGGAGGACTAATAGTGAAGTTTAGCATGATCAAATGGTCAGCTTACATGTTTTTACTTCTATGGCAGTTATATAGGCCAGTGCTTTAAGGTGTCCCTAAGTCTGTCCCAAGGTACTGTAGCCTTTTTGCACCTTTTATAGACTTGGGAGCAAAGTTTTACAACCACTAAGTATGATGCTGCTGAAGTTCAGCCACGTTTGGCTGATGTTATGTTTACTATTTGGATCTGCGTTACTAATGACTGTGGTATAGTATTTTGTGATGTCACCACAATTGCAGTAGAAATGCAGTTAAAGATGCCTTAAAAAGCATTTGCTATGTATTTTTTTTCATATAGGATATAAAATATCTTACCTGAAGAATGGAAATGCTTGTACTAATTTTCTGTGGGCCTTGGTGAAATTTAAGTCTCAAAACTTCAGCTCTAGGACACGAAAGGAAGATAGCTAACAATTAATTTGATGGTTCATCTGCCTTTATAAATATATAAAGTCAGAAGTTTCTATTTTTTCCGTATTTTTTTAAACACATAATATCTTTGTTTTGCTGTAGTAGTAAGTTAAATGAGATTTTGTGTAGCCTAAGAAAATGAGTCAGGATAGAACAGGTATTAATAGAAAAGTTAAGAGCGAGGAAAAAATTGATACCTTCCTGCTTCAGGAAACAGTTTTGTCTAACAGCTTGTTTAATGCCAAACTAAATCAAAGTTAAACAGATGCAAAGCCACCTAAGAAGAAAGTGAGATTACAAATTTAACTTCTAACAGTACTATCAAGATCTTCTGTGCTTTCATTCTTTATGAAGTATTTCAAAGGTGGTTTTTTTTAGAGGTAACTTCACTCACACCTTGTTTTTCTTTCTCAACACCTGTGTTTGACTCTTAAGTGAGACAGAGTGAATGTTTACATGGGATTGTGACAGTATCCAATTACTGCTGGAGTTCTTTTATACTGTGAACTCCTGTCCTTTACATTGTAGCTGTAAAACCAGATATAATTTGAAGTAAATGGGTAGCATTTTGGTTTTTAAGATAATGGTAGATATGATGTTGTTTGCCTTCAGGGGATGATACTCCTCCATAAGAATCAGTGTCACAGTTTTGAACTTGGAGTCTAGTAACACATTTTGCGCTTCAAAAAAGTTTTCAGTGCTTTCTGAAGGGTTGGGTGTTGTTATCTCTGGAGTCCAAAGTCCTTTCATGTAGGTATAGAAGAGACACCGGACACATCAGTGTGCTCGTGTGTCTGGAGTCCTCCCGGGGAGAGCAACGGGATAGTTCGTTGGTTGTCCTCGGTGTCTGTGACACTCGGCAAGGATGGCAGTATCTCTTGTAATAGTGTTTCGTGATGGAAAGGGGTGTCTGCTGAAGCACACTGGTTTCTACACTGGGCACTTGTACTGGGAATGTTGTGGGATATAGGCATCTGGATTATTCCAGCTGGAAATCCGCTGTTTCGTTTGTCCTCCTTTAACTGTGTGCTGATTTTAGCCAATATTCAATGGGAAGGTTGAAATTTAGATTCTTCATCTGTGTTTTTGTCTAATTAAGCTTTTCTCAGCAAGAATTTCTTTAACATATTTACAAATAATGGTAAAACGATTGGGCCCTTTAAATGGGGGCCTCTCTCTGAGAAAATAGAGCTAGAGCACTGTGCCCACAGTGCTGTGGTGTGCCTTCTCTCTTTGAACTCCTGCTACTCTTTTTCACGGCTGTGGAGCTGAGATCAGCTTTTCCAGGCTGACAGTCTTCTCTCCCTCTTCCTCTCCTTTTCCTCATGTTTGCTCTGGAGAACCCAATTTGATTTGTCATTAAACCGTGATTAGAGGTGTGGGTTTTGTACGGGCGCCATTAATCTAGGTGGTGGAAGTTGAGAACGTCACGTAACTGTCTTTAAAAATAAGCTTATATGGTTCGCATCTACTGGGCAAGTCATAGTGCTTTAGTCACAGTTGCCTGTCTTCGTGCAATTATTTCGTTTCTCTTTGTTTTCGCTTCTCTGGGTGTTACATTTGGGAAGCTGGTGGCAGGTGTACGCAATCTGTTCTGTCATTGCCTGTGTGCAGATTGACGGATGGTGTGCTCAAACAGAAGGAAAAAAACCATGTTCTCTCATGCTCCCACAAATGATTTACAAAATAAAAATCTATATAAGTTCAAAGTAGCTTGTTTTATTAAAATTATTTTCTTGATATTTCTCTACAGGGGCTATCATCAGTCACCAAGAACAATGGATTACTCAACATCACCTTTAAATATGACAGTAAGTTGAAAATTTGCACTATTCTCACAAAAATCGAGGACTCCGTGACAGTTGGCAATGCATGGCAACATGGCTTTTAAAAATGGCTCTTTAGAATGGACCTAATTTTAAATTTAGATTTGTTTCTGCTGGGTCTGGTGAATGTTCTCTGTTCAATTTCACTGATAATAAAATGATCTAATAAGTTGTGGTGGTTTCATGTTGAGATGGACCTACATGATCTGCCCAGAATTTGTCTGGAAAATTACAGCGAATGATTTTATTCTGTGAAAGAATGTCATCAGTGAAAGGTTTGCTACACACAAAGTCATGGGAAAGAATTGTTTCAAGCTTTATACATCTTCTCTCTGATGTATGCTTTTTGGGGAAGGTGGTGTAAAGTGTGGCTCAAGGTAGAAAACATTTGTTTGTACATCGGGAATCTGTTAAAAATGTGTCTTTGCAAGGATTAGCATTGAGTATGACTACTGAAGGTGAAGAGCATCTCTTCATCTCGCTGAAGTGGTTTGAACTTTTCCTTAGCTCCGGTGTTGTAGGACCAGGTTAGTGGAAAACTGCTGGAATTTACCAGTGAAGACGGATGGTTTTACTGCTGTAGCAGATGTGGTCTGTTCTGCAGCTAAACTAAGAATTAAGTAAACTCCAGCATAGGAGTAAGAAGCAGGTTGCAGCAAATCTCTTCAAACATCTGCTAAATGGGTGTCTCTTATTATTTTCCTTTTTTCTAAGGTTTTTGTTGTCTCTGTCTAGGCAGTAAAGAACATGGGACATGGGCAGTTAGTGGCCATCATCAGTATAAACTCAATGTGCGGTCAAACGAAGGTCCTAATTTACAGCAGTAATGTTTGTACTAATGCCAGTGCAAGTGCACGCCAATGCCGGGCGTGTTTTGCCTGCTCAAAGAAATTACCTCAGATGCTGAATGTGGGTAAAATCCCATTAGTGAGAGCGTGTGTCAGGAAACCTAACGAGTGCTTTTGTTTCATTCTGATCGTCCTTTTGTTCCTCTATTTTTATATTTTGTATTTTATATTTTTATGTTAATTTCTGAATTTGCAATCCTTCACTGTGTATTTCTTTAAAAAATCTGATTTGATGTTAAGATTTAAAATGAGCAAAATTTAAGTATGTCAGATTGTACAAGCGGTAAGTGGTTGCTAGAAAAGAGTTACAATTTTTTTAACCTACAATAAAAACAGGAAATAGTATCAGTCAGAGCAGAGATCCCCACGTTCAGTTAACACAATGGAGTCTGTTTAAGTCCCAGTATCTGTCATGTTTTTTCCATTAATTCTGGCCTCAGGAACTGTGTTTAACCAGTGACGGGTGTTAATTTGAAATTCTGCTGGCACGGCGTGCTTCCTGGACAAAGGCGTTGTTTGAGTTCTGCAGTGCTGGGAAAAGGGTTCCCTGATACCAGGGCTGAAGAGTTTGTGTACTATGGAAATACGTCCTCGTCGCAAAGAACCCGGCACAGAAAGAGAGCCTGGCTCGCTGGCTGTGATTGAAAGGCTTTTATTTTGCCACACAGCAACTCTAGCAAGATGTGGTTTATGTTGTTAAATTAGCTAATTAGAGTATTCATCCAGGTGGAAAACAAATGTTTGTATGTTTTAGTATTTCACTTGTATTCAAGCAAGAAGCGGTGTCCTGAAAAGTGCGATTTTCCCCTGCTGTTTTCTTCCTAAATCTGTTGTTCTTTAAAGATGTAAATGAGTGACTCACAGTCAGACTTCAGACATTTGTGCTGTGTTCCATTTTGGCAAATTGTCGTTGACCATAACATTTTAGTAACCATGATCCAGAATCTTGAGCGTGCTATTAATTAGATCCAGACCCAGCAAAAACTGTTACTTCAAACTTTCCATTGAAAGAGATACTGTGTTCTGCTGAGAGGAAGTTCGTGCTGTCACTGAGTTCACTCGTAGCCACAGAATTCTACGAGCAGCAGAGTTAGCACCAACTGCCCAGCTTTTGTAAGAGGCAGAGTTGTACAAACTGCTCCATTCTTATTTGAGTGGCCGTTGTCTAGAAGACCCCTTGCCATTGTTATTCATCGGAAAAAGTCGTTTACTAAAACTGCTTTCCACTTAATAATTTTATTTTTCTGACCTTTAAGATCACGCCTCTGAATTAAATTTGAATTTTCTGCATTGGCTCATCATAACACTTGATTTTTCACTTTTTTTGTTTCCGCAAACTCTATAGACAAATACATCACGTATAGATGATCTCAGTTTTTTAGAGTTAATCATCAGACAGTAATATATAGTCTACTGGTCAAGTGTTTCTGCGTTTTGTTGGCTTCGCTAGTTCAAAAGCAGAAGTTTGTGCGTACGTGTCTTCACGTTTACTGTGCTCCAGAGCTATTGAATTCTCTGGCACTACTTCTCTTCCTGCCATAGAATATTGTAAAAACGTTGTAAGGTTTAAAAAGTAATAAAGTCGGGCGTTATTTGTTTTCTCCTTTTGCATGCATAAAGACACAGTCAAGGTCAACAACAAAGTCAAGAATGTTTTTTCTTACATTACTGAAAGCTGAGGTTTTTCATAATCACATGTTTGCGGAGCTGTAACTTTAGGGAATACACTGTGTTTTGTGAGGATGACAAGACCAGTTCAGACTGGATCCACTGGCTGCAAAAACGCTGACAGAGTGTGGCTGCTGACTGGACGACAGGGATTTAGGCAGTAGGTTCTTTGCGGTCAGGATCAAGCAGTGTTGTGGTTAAAAAGCACTTCTTGAGCACTGGTTCTAAACCGTCATACTGTTCATTGTTCTCTACGTGCTTGGTCACTGACCAACATTCTCTTGCTTTAACGCACAAAATTAATGCCAGCCCTTGTATTCTTTTGAGTAATTAGGGAGGAAACGTCGTTCTCTTGTGGGAGTCCCAACACGTGTCATTTTTACTCTTACTGTGGTGTAGGCTGCACCGGTATTCAAAGCTGGTGTTTTCCTCTGGTGTCCTGTGAACTAGGGTTTTGCAACTGCTGGAAGTGGCTGTGCTCAATGAATTGTGATTTTGTGTTTTTCCGTGTCCCAAGACAAAAGCTTCATCTAGATTTTACTATACAGTACTTACTTCTATAGAATAGATAGTGCACGTGTACCTTTACTTGGCTCAGTCATTAGGAAATATTAGGAATTCTTTCTAGTGACTGACTGAATTCTTTCTAGTGACTGACTGAATTCTTTCTAGTGACTGACTGAATTCTTTATTGACGTGTGGAAAGACGCAGGTCATGTTGGAAACCAGTTGCTTGGGTAGATCTTCACAATGAGGTGCTGTTGGCAGATTGTGATACGCTTGCTGTGGTATGGCACGAGAACATCAGCTGGAATGTTTTTCTTGAAGCGTTTCTTTCTCCGTGTTTTCAGACTGCACGCCTTACCTGAATGCCTTGGGAAAACACGTGATTGGAGATGTGCAGAATATAACTACCAGCCAGTACGCGTGTTCTGAGCAGGTTGCAGTGACGGTGCTTTGGACAGCAAATGCCATCGGTAAGCAGTAGAAGGAAACGCTCTAATTCATCGTGTCTTCAGTAATAACTTCTTGCTGATCAGTATTAAGTAAAATAATTAAATTATGCTTGGAATCATTGAAGCAAACTGCTTAAGAAGAAAGAAATTATTAACAGCTCTGTAAGGCTGCTGTTTTTACTAGCTCACTTGAAATACCCTTAAAACGAGGATGCCTCTTGCTTTTTACACTGCTTTTTACTATTGCAAACTGAATTTTCCCTGTTCTTCAGAGCTGTGTAATAGCCCTGATTTCATTCTCTGCCCCAGGCATGGTGCATTCCAGTGGCATTGATTGAACTTAATTGACTCACTATTCTTTAGGATGCAGGTTGTCTTACAGTGGAAAACAGTATTGAGTCATTAATGTGTTTCCTTGCCAGGTCCGGTCACTGAGAATATTCCTTAATCATGGAAATGTCACTGGAAATATCTTGTTACCCGCTGGAGCAGTAGTCTCCAAAGTGGGGGGTGTGCAAGGTGACCCATTGCGGCATGTGAAGAAAATCTTTGAACTTCTATTTATGTATTTTTTCGATCTTGAAAAGAAAAACGAGGCTTTGCTAATATTTAAGATATGGACTGACTCTGGCACCCTTACTCAGTTTCTGTGTCAGATGTTCGCATTTCACCTGTGGTTTGTGAGGTCTCCTGAAGGAAGAGTGGGGTGAAGGGGTTCACAGTGGTGCACTTGCCCTTTCATTAGCCTTGAGCGTATGTGTGCCAAATTAAGTGGATTTACTGGTTTTATTATCTACTTTTAACTAAGCTAACGTTCATGAAATGGACAAGTGGCTTAAGGTAACCAAAAAATAATACTAATAAAGCGAACACATGGCAACAAGAAAATAGTGGAGCTGCCAGTTTCCCTACTCCTCACAGGCTCTTCATCAACCACGTTAGAAGGTAAAACAATGACTGTCAGTCATTCCTATCAGTCCTGATAGGAAGTTGGCCAAAATTATGGAGACTAATTGAAATACAGATTTACACCTGCCGCTGTTAACGGTGACCCTTTCCCTCAGCATATATGTGCTATGAGATATTAGCTAACACTGTGAAGCCATCATGGTTAGCCAGATATTTGAGAACTAAGCTTCGAGAACACAAAGACGAACCTCTACAATTTTTTGAGCCATGTTTGAAGCTATGCGATACTCAGTGTTCAAAATTTCACTAAACAATGATAAATCTTTAGAAACCTCTTCTTGTGAAATCTCTTGAGATTTCTTAGTAGTGAAGGCAAAAAGCCACATACTGCTGGGGAAACACTAAACGTTCCTGCCAGAGTAAAACTGGCTGAAATAATACAGGGAAATGCTGGCATGGAAAAAAGGATTCTGTCATAAGGACACAGAGAGAGCACCACACCTGAAATTCAGTCTTTGCATCATTTATATAGAAACATGCAGCAATGAAGTTGGAGCCGGAAGTGCACAGAATGCCATCAGTGTTTATATAAAAACATACATATATCAGATTTTACAAAAACAAGACATTTAAGCAGGAATCTTTACAGTGCTTTGTAATGAGATGGGGAGTGACCATGAAAATCTTGTGTGCCACGCAGAGGTTCAGTGATTATCTTGTGGCAAACGTGAGTTATCTTGAGCTGTCAAACTCAAATCACTGAGTTAACTGTTCTTCTGCCACAAGAAGCCAAGTATTCCAAATTTGCTGACCTTTCCTGAGCTGACAAGTGGCTGCCGGTAGTGTGTTGCCTAGCAGATACTTAAAAAACCCAAACTGAAACCACGCTTAGTGCGTCTCTTGAAGGTAAATGTGACATTTTCAGTGAGTGAGAAATTTACTGCTTTTCAAAAGAGATTCGTGCTATGGAAAAAGCTCTTTGGAAATGTTTCCTTTGTATTGTGATGTTGTTGCTGAAAACAATGCCAGCTTCTCACCTATAAAAACTCTCGTATTTTTACGTTAAAAGATCAGGAAACAGAATTCCCCAGCCTGTCTAAACATCTTATCCACGCCGACTTCCAGTGGGTTTGAACCCGTTTGTTGGAAATATAAAAATGAAACACTTCTGATTAGATTGCAAGAACAACTGACACTGGGGAAGAAAGTTAAGAAAAAACCTTTGCGTAAGTGGAGGGTGCAAATGAAGAACCAGTGTAAGGATGTAGTAAATGCAGCTGACGATGCTCTTCCTCCACTTGGATCCGTGTGTCTTTCTGAGGTTATTTTTTCAGCTACGACGGCCATTAGCACCAAGTAACGAAATAAACTGAACTTAGAACCAGACCTTTGAATTGCTGTTTCCAAAAGTGTTAGACCATGATTTAAAAAAGTACAAAGCATCACAGAAAAGTATTATCGTTAATATTTTAAAGTGGGAACAAAAATGTTTATGATAAAATAAATACTTAAAAATAGTTTTAAATCTTTATCCCATGCTTTTAAAATTGTTTTTTGTGTGTATATTTTATAGCGTACATAATATATTAGCAGAGTAGTACATTATAAAATATTTTATAAATTCTATAAATATACTGGGGATTTGTGCTCCAAATACTTCAGTTGATCAGAGTGCACGATCAACAAAATGTGGAGGCCACCGCACTATAGTGCGCTCTTTCTGTACCAACACCTGCTCATCATTTCTTTTTCTTCACACTAATTAAGGTCCTAAATAGAGTAACTTAATATAAACTCATTTTTTAGTCACCAGTGTTTAGCAAAAGAGGTGGAGTTTCCTTCTTGAATGTCTTTAATACTTCATTAAAGAATTTTACCTGCAAAGGTGCTTTTCCATATCAGTGAAATAGAGTTAAGCACAATACAATTTTCAAAATCAAAACAGATTTATTCTTCTCATACAGCACAGTCTCCACTTGATATTTCGTGGTTCATGCTCCCTCGAAGGTTTTAAATCAGGTTTTTCTTGTGATTCATTAGGAGCTGGAAGCTCCCATGTATGCGGTAGGATTGCATCCTATGTGATGAGATAAGGCTCGTAATGAAAAAAATGAGTATTTATTAAACTTGATAAAAGTTTTTTAGCCTAGACCTACATTTAATAGATCAAACTAATTCTTTTAGATAAGAAATAAGCACAAACTCTTTTAGATAAAAATATCGTCATTTTTTCTGGCCTCACAGTATTATATCATGCTTTCATAATTTTAAAATAAAAAGAAGAAAATTAATTCCTGGCTTTTAAAAGAGTAAAAATGACACTTAATTCTGCAGAGCTGTGCAGTTGAAAGCATTTGGTAATTCAGCTGCAGGCTGGGTGAATCGAGTCTCTGTGGGACACAAAGGTCGGTGTTCTTTCTTGTCATGATCAGAGGTTAATCCTCCGGAAAGCGTGAGGACAGAGCTGCTGTCGGAACGTCTCGGGTAACATGGAGACTGGACACTTTCTCTTTCATGCTCTTCGTGTAAGCACAAATAATGCTTTTGTTCTGTGGAATATTGAGCACACACTGGGCAACTCATGGCCTTTATCTTCTACAAAATAATAAAAAAATTTTTAAAACCTACAAAACCATGAGAACTAATGAAACAGAGGAAGCTCATGGAAAATCATGCTTAGGAGATTTTTTTTTTAATTTGACAAGTATGGCATAAACTCAAATTAATCCATTTTGATTTATATAGTGTTTAGCAAAGGCTCTGGCAGTGTTGTTGAGAAGTCTGTACTCTGCCATATGGCGCATGCTGTTGGAGAGAGGTAACTAGGTGGAGGTGTGGTAGTTACTCTCAGAGAATTGTGCAGTGACTTGGAGACCTGAGCCACAGAACTGTCACAGGTTGGCACTGGCATTGTCCTGTGGCACTCGCATCGATGTCATGTAACGAGGTAATTCCGTCGTGAGAACGTTATGAAGAAGTGCAAAGATGCTGCTGAGAGTTAGTCGTGTTAGAGTAACTTGAAAGAAATGGGTGTAGTTCTGGCATCAGTTATGAATAACTGGAAGTATTCACACACCGAAATAAATTCCATTCCGCTTAAGTCAAGTTTTCTGTTATCCTGTACTACACTAGAACTAAAGAAGTTGTAACAACCGCTATCACTTTATCTGGCAGTCTCAGAAATGATAGGAAGGTGTAACAAAGGAGTATTTCTGTAATTTGCTAGCAACATGTTGTGTTTCGTTGCTAATAACGGAAATGTGAAGTTGCTCTACAGTATTCCTGAGGGTGATGGGAACTTACCCTGCAGTGATAATGTGGAAGCCCCAGCTGAGATGTGGGCCCCTCTGCTCTAAGCATTACACAAGTATGTAGTAATTGCAGCCTTTGCCAAAGATTGAATTCTGGACAGGCAAGATAGAAAATGTGGAAGAACTGACATACTACAACAGGTATTAAAACCCAGACATACTTCATAAGGATGGTAAGTTTTATCTATTCAAATTGCATAAAATACCACATTATGCATTTTGGAAAACTATTTAAAACTATAAAATTCTATTTAAAACTATAAAATTCTATCTAAATGCTCTGCTGCTTGCAGGGATGGAATACCTGAGAGGATTTCGAGTAATACTGGAGGAGTTAAAATCAGAGGGAAGACAATGCCAGCAGATGGTTTTAAAAGATCCAAAGCAGCTTAGCCCCGGTTTTAAACGAACAGTAAGTGCTTTGTTTCAAGAAAAGTTTCGTTGTTCCTTGATTGTGGGAGTAGTCTTGAAAGCGTTTATATGCCGCGGATAAATCTAAATATGTCTCTGTCTGTGTGCTGCTTACTAGGATGCAGGTTGCTTCCTTGGTATTGCGGCTCGTAAATGATAGTTGTTGCTCTAGAGACAGAGTCAGTCCCCTTCTATAGAAGCTTTCCCGAAGCTTGAAACTGTCACTGGGGTGACTCGAGTACAGGTGCACATCTCTAACAGTCCGCATCCAACTCTGTGTTGAGATTACTTGTGTCTGTGTGTAACAGAGGGGCAGATAAAGTATCGATTTGTACTGGTATCTGTAAAACTGTGGGCTTGTTCTGGATGGCGCTTTCAGTTACAACAGCTGATTTTAAAGTATGTTACAATCTTGTTTTTTCTAGGGAATGGAATCCCAGCCCTTTGTAAATCTGAAGTTTGAAACAGATTACTTTGTAAAGATTGTTCCTTTTCCTTCCATTAAAAATGAAAGTAATTATCACCCGTTTTTCTTCCGAACTAGACGTAAGTATCGCAGACAGTACGGAATTGCACATCATCTCTTCACCAATGGATGCGCTTCCCCTGCCCCCGGCTGTTTCGGTGTCCCAGCAAATGCATGTTGTGTGTGATGATGTTAGACAAGTCCAGGTTAAGACAGGCTTTGAAGGAAGATCTGTGATTTCAGATGCCACAGATAAATCTGTGGAGTGTGATAAGAGGTGTTAGGCAGCAACCAGAAGAAAAGTCTCAGGTAGACTGGAGATTATCTCAGGTTTGCCTACAGCAGGATTACTCCCATGGTTCTCAGGAAGATGGTTTGCACGGGGCTTTTTTTGGTTTTGAGATCATCATTTCAGAAAGAGATACCTAGAGACAGATACAGATGAGTACCTGTAAAATTACACAGCAACAAACCGAGGCGAACTTCTCCAAGTTACTTAGCAACTCTCATTGGACTTAGAGAGAAGAAACTTGAATAAGCTTCTCAGTGTTTAAATAGTATGATGAGAAACTGCAGGTACCCTTTGGTGTAACCTGCTTAGGTTTTTTTTTAAAAAACTTGCTTAAAATATTTAACTTTCTTGAAATATTTTCAGGTCTGTCTGTTGGTGCAGGCTGTGGGAATAGAGCTCAGCACACTGGCTCTGAGTCCATGTGTTTCAGGCTAGTTTCAGCTTCCTCCCTGCTGTGCTGTGCCTGTGCTATCCCTTTTGTCTCACGGAGGAATGGTATTTTCAAATTAATGAACCTGTTTCTCATATAAAGACGAGAAGGGACTTGAAATCATAACAAAGCAGTTAAGTTTGTTAAATAATTTACTTCATGTGTATTAGAGACAGGGAAAGAAGTTAGGGTATTGTCTTCAAAATGACGAGCTCCCCTCTTTTGCCCTTGTTCTTTTCCTATTTCAATAGCGCAGCATTTTGATACTGTATCGCTAATAATTTTTTGTGTATTTGTAGCGTGTGAATTGTTGCTACAGCCTGAAAACCTTGTCTGCAAACCTTGTAAGTAAAATGTGATACTTTCTGTATATCCATCTTACAAAAAGCTCCTGTACACGAAGAGTCACTTTTTTCTCCTCTGACAGACTGGAAGCCGAGGAATCTGAATGTAACCCAGCAGGGTTTTAACATGCAAGTGTCCTTCGACCACGCACCTCACAGCTTTGGGTTTAGGTACTACTTTCTTCACTACAAACTTAAGCATGAAGGGCCGTTTAAGCAAAAGACCTGCAAACAGGTATGGCGCTGAGCTGTGAAGCTCTTAAAAGCACAAAACCTATTGACGTTGGATGTTCTAAGGTTTTATAGAAAGTTTAAAACTGCATACCGAATACTATCAGTGCAGGGATTTTTCTCTGTTTGGTACCGTTTACGTAAATAATAGTTGTATTGTGGTAACACTCCTCAGTCTCAGGCGGGCTGAGGCCCCCGCTGGAGCTGGGTGGTGCGAGCGAATGGGAGGAGACCCAGAGCGCTCTCTTGTGAAGACCCTACAACTGACTGCTTCTTCAAACTGCAGTTTTACTACGTCTCTATTTCACCTTTGCACCAAGTTTGACCGCTTTCCGGATGACCCGTCCGAGGCGGTACCACAAGACAGCTCTCGTTTCAGTCTGCACACGGAATTAGACTCGGTGATTTCGTACCTCTGTGTGTGCCGAGGGCTTGGTAGGGGAGCCGCAACTTGCTGTGTTATTTTCCGTGACTTTGGTCAATATTCAATGGCAAGTTTGTGCTCGCTGGTCACCCGTTCATCCCGTGTCTCTGAAAGCTAAGGAGCTGCAGAGCATCACATAGAGTTCATGTATTAGACCAAACTTTAAAAAATTTTTTGGTAGTTTATCGTATTTTCATTCTGCAGGCAGAGGGTTGTAGTCCTTCCATATTTGAATGGGGAGACTTAGTTTTGCTGGTTTTAATAGAGGAGGGCACTATATATTTCTAAATCAATGCAGATGTGTTTTTATTAGGTTTTAAAAATACGTGAATGACTTGCAGAGTATTTTCTTTTTTTGACGCAGGAGCAAAACACAGATACTACAAGTTGTATTCTTCAGAACGTATCTCCAGGGGATTATATAATTGAGGTAATATTTATAAATAGACATTTGTACAACTGCTAAATGAGTAGGTTCATAGAGAAATTAACAGAAATTAAAATATTTCTCTGGTAAATAATAATAATTTTCTCTGGTATTCACTCTGGTGAAATTGGACTTCAGGCATCCCTACTGAAGTACCGTGGGCAAGTAAGGGATTTTAGAGAGGTTGTTCGTGACCTTTCCATAGCTCTGCTTCCCTGTGAGCACGGCAGTTTCATCTGTGCCTTCAGGTAAAGTGTGGGCCTGCATAATTCTTGGACTTTGATTTTTTTTTTTTTTAATTGGAATTCTGAAGCTTGGTTAATTTTCACTATACTTAAAAACTGTGTATTTCTTTTGATGATGACAGTATGTGAACTCTGAAAGTTAGTATTACATCATTAAACTGTGTGTGTACCAACAAAGACAAATAATTTCACTAATTATTAGTTTGTGGTGCTCTTTAATTTTAACTTTTTGAACAGTAAGTTTCTTCACATTTGGTCGTGAAAGCTGTTACAGTTGTTTACATATTGCAGAAAGTAGATAAAATTAAATTTCCACAAAATGAAATTCAACTTTTGCTTTTCAAAGCTGGTCGATGACACTAATACAACACGGAAAACACTGCACTATGCACTAAAACCAGGTATGAGTTTTGTTTTTTAAATTGTTTGTAGTATCTACATTATTAATTTACATTCGGTTCTAGTTACGTTGTATTCCAGCTGTGTCTGTTTGCCGTAATCCAGCCGACTGAGGCAGAGGTGCTGGGCTGTTTTGGCCCACTGAAGGAAGAGCAGATGTGTGGGCACATCTGCATCTCTGTGCACCTCTGCTTAGAACAGCTGCGGTCAGGGTGTCCCTGGACACCTTTGCAGAGAAGTCCCGTCTGTTGTGTATACGAATATGAAGTACCTCCGCCGCGTGCATGTTGCGCGCAGCAGTGGGGGAATAAGGTGGTGAAACGGTGCGAGCAGCCTGAACCTGCCGGTGAACCTCAGCCCTGAAATCCAGTCAGGCCGCCCGGAAAACCCGTCCCGTGAATGCTGCGTGTGGCTGCGCGTCAGGCCAGAAGCCGCACAGGGGATTTCGGGATGTGACTGCAGACACAAAACACGGCTGCAGGTGAAGGACACGGGCAAAATGGACTGAATCCGAAAGCAGGTGGCTGAGGGTGATCGGTGCAGGGAGACAGTTCTGTCTAAGTGGCTAGGTCAGCACCCTGCAACAAAAATCTGTCAGGTCCAAGTGGCTATTGCGTAACTGCTCAAAACTACACTCAGTGCGCGGCGCTTTTCGTGGTGGGAGGTGTGAGTTGACAAGCAGCACTTGCTACCTAACTAGTCACTCCTACCGGTGTGGTGATGGGGGCATCAGCATAACAGCTGCTTCAAATGGAGCAGAACATGCCGTTTGATTCTCCTGTATAGTTGAGAACTGCCTGATGAAAGTGTGCTGCAGCAGTTTTACATTCCCAGAGAGAATATTTGATGATTATAAAATGGCTTATTTGCATATGGCTAATTCTGCTTTGTTTTTCGAAGTACACTCTCCTTGGGCTGGACCGATAAGAGCTATTGCCATTACGGTGCCTTTAGTTGTCATTTCAGCATTTGCAACACTTCTCACAGTGATGTGCCGCAAGAAACAGCAAGGTAAGAGGGTTTGTTCAATACAGAGTTTCCTTTAAAGATGCACTTTTGCCACCAAAAAAATCTTAACTGCTGGGTTTATTCCAGAAATACCTTTTTCTGAGGAGCTTTCTTTTCTACTTCTCACTCCTTCTTCCTCCCCAGCTTTTTTGGGTGTTGAAACTTGTAGCAACTTCTTAATTAGTGCTTGATGTTAATTTGTTGCCATAGCAAGTATTGTATCACAAATCAAGACTTGACTGCAGAAAGGGGAAAACAAAATGAGTGTTGAGTGGTTCTGGTTTCGGGTTTCTTTTTATATGTGAATGTACTATATGACAACGTAGAATATGAACAAATCTGTAAATTGATGTATTTTAAACATTCCCGTATTTCATTCAGAAATGTCTAGTTCATATTTATTTCAAACCAGAGGGAAAGTAAAGCCACGTGATGCTAATACAGCTCTTGGCACTGTCTGGAGTACTACCTGCATCTGTTATTTGCTCCCTTTCCTGGAAGTTGCCGTTATACTTCATCCTAGGCCATCTTTTACTCACTCTAATACTTACTTGCAGATGTTTCTCTAAATGAGATTCCATTCCTCTGTGCTGACTTCTCTACTCTGTCCAGGAGCTGGCAAGCCACACTTGCTGCATGGCGATACTGAAAATCGACTGGCGGTTTTTTTAGAATCTAGGGAATCGTGTAGTTTCAAGAGTATGGAAAAAGAGATTATTTCCCCAAACCTCACATATCTGTGTTATCCATCGGAATTTTGGCATCAAGGTGTATTCCAAGTCCTATGTGCCATATGGCTTTTACCTTCTGGTTTTCTCTAGCTCTCCCTTTGCTCAGAGCTAGCACAGTTCCAACAACAAACCCCACCAGACAGATCACGCAGGATTTGTCTACAGGGTTGTTCCAGAAGAGTTGTTCATGAGGAATCGTTGCAGATGAAACCCCTAGATGGATATTGGTATTTTGAAATACTCACGCTTTATTCCAAATTAGCTTAATCAGCTGTAGAACCAGATTGAATTAGTCTGATTTTATGTTCCAAAATGTAAAAGCATCTATGCAATCGCTAACGGCTATTTCGATTTAAATGAATCCTATCTGAATTCAAATTGATGTCACCTTTATGTCCAAATGTGTGTGTCTCTGTATATCTACCAGAGAGATAATGTGTTATATTTTGAAGGGATCTTTGTTGCTGATGTTTGATATTCTTACCTGGCTTGTGGGGGGTTTTTTGGTTGTTGTTTTTGGGTTTTGGGGATTGTTTTGTTTCATTTTGTTTTTTGGAACAAGAGACTTTGTTATACGGGAAACCCATGATGGTGGTACAACTTTAAGGCTGATAATATTTGAACAGAGAGGTGAAGACCATTAAAGCTGGCTAGAGGTGAAACAACCTCATTCTCTTTATAGAATAAACCTTTCTTACGTGTACTGAGGTGTACTAGTAATAACTGCACATTTCACTTTCCAAGCATGTTCCACATATGTGGCAACTTATAGGCTGGATAAAGAGAGTACGTGCAACTTTTCTTTTTCAGGCTGGAGAGGAAAGAAACACCTTTTGAAAAAAGTCATCCCTGTATGTGTTAGTAATGAGCCTGCGAAAGTTTAAAAAAACCCAAACGGAACCAAGCTTTATCGTGTGAACTCTCTTTATGTCTTCCAATTTAGAAAATATATATTCCCATCTAGATGAGGAGAGCTCAGAATCTTCAGCATATGCTGCAGGTCTCCATGTGGAAAGACTCTGTCCCCGGCCGAAAGTGTTCATCTGCTACTCCAGTAAAGATTGCCAGAAACACATCAACGTCATCCAGTGCTTCGCCTATTTTCTTCAGGACTTCTGTGGCTGTGAGGTAAACACAACATTGCTTCTGGAAACAGAGTTTCCGTGATTGAAACAGCACCTCAAAACTCGTAATAATACGTGCTTGGAAGTGAGGTGTTTCAGCCTCTCCTTTCCGAGGAGATAACTTTTGTTGTTTTTCTAAATATTGGCTGTATCAATTTTCTTTACTTAGGGAAAGGAACAGATAACAGCCCATGGGAAAAAAAAAGAATAATAATAGTGGAAAGTGTGCGCTGCAGTGATTCCAGGACTTTCATTCAGCCGCCTTTAGTTCGTTTCACATTAACTGCCTTTTCTGTTTCGTAGGTCTTGACCCTTTGTAGTCAGCAGTTGCAGAGGTGCTGGTGTCTACCTGGTACAATTCG
>NW_010414390.1:40941-41210 GCF_000710305.1 Buceros rhinoceros silvestris
ACATTTTATATTGTAATTGTAACGTAGCTGAATCTATGAAAACTCGTACTCGTAGAGCAGAATCTGCGTCATTGCGATTAATTGTTGATGTTACGTGTTAATTTGGGGTTTTTTTACTTCTGTTCCATTAATGCTGTAAAATCCACGTGTCTTCTCCTCGTTTTTGATTCAGAACGATGACAAAGACATTCGCGTTGTTGCTTCCAAGAGCCAGGCTCACGATCTCAGCCTGCTGTCGCCAATGCAGGCGGTCCGTGGCCGGTCTTTAC
>NW_010414391.1:0-20834 GCF_000710305.1 Buceros rhinoceros silvestris
GATACGGGGCCCTGCTTTGGTTGCCTCCCCGGCCCCGAGCTTGCTGCTCGTTTCCCTTTTGCCTTCCAGGAGCTGCGCGGGAGCCGCTAGAGAGAGCGGAGGAGTTAAAGTTGAACGCAGTTTACTTCTCCGTTCGGTGCCCACGGCAGGACTCTGCAGAGGACCCCCCTTGTCCCCGTCACGAAGCCTGTGGGGCTAAGGCCGTTGCCTCTGCAGCCCAGATCTCTTCCCGACGGCCGCGCTTCTCCAGAAGCCGTTCCGTTGTGGTGGTCTTCTGGAAAAGCAGGTTGGAAAGAGTTAGCAGGGCGTTGGTGTTCTTAACGCAAAGGTCAAAACCACCCCTTCTCCCTCTCACACGGAAACCCCCTTCTAAAGTTTCTCCGGTGTTTCAGCCTTAGATAGTGGTTGCTCTGCTTTTAATACACTTTAGCACATCTCTGGAAATGTTTGAAATATGCAGAGAAATTAATGACCCCTGTTTCCCTGACCACTGTCTCTCAAATAAGCACAGAACAATTGCAGCCTGTGTCTGCATGTGCTCTCCAGCTAGGGTCTGTCAGTTGTGTTTGTTGTGAGAGTCGCGTTGCTTTAGGAATTTTTATGCCAGCCTTTAGTAAATGGCAAAACAAGCTCACTGAAGAATACAAATGAACTTTGTTTGCGCGCACGCACACGAGCATTTTGATTCTCTGTTGAGCAGACTTGGAAAGAAGAGGAAGTTTTCTTCGGCCAGTGCTGGATACTCATTGCAAGTGAGAAACTAGTTAAAATCCTATTACTGTCTCTCATTTCCTGTTAGCCTGAGAGATAAAGACCATGCTTCCAATGTGGCCTTTATGTATGCCAAATTCTCTTATGCAAGTATAAATTGCAGTGTAAATACAAAGAAGCAAAGAAATATGAGCTCTGGTTTGTAGGAATTACTTTGCTAAAGGTGCTGCAGCGCTTCCTCTGATCAACTGTTTTGTCTGCAGATAGAGATTTATATTTCCATTTGCAATGTATGGGTCATTTATTTCAGCTTTGTGCACAACTTTTGCTACTGTCTATGGGAAGTGTGGGAGCTGGTCAAGGACAGGATGCCCGCGTAAACTAAGGTACTAGGACTATTTGTTGAGTGTGACAGCCTGCTGCTGGTGAAGGCATCAGTTTCCAGCATTTGCTCTTTTCTCTTGTCTCATGAAAAAGCATTTAAAGAGAAATGTGGAAATCAATTAAGGGATGTCAGTCTGATGCTCCATGCCTTGATCCTGCTCAGATGTAAGCCAATGTCAATTTTGCTGTTGACTTCCAAGTGATAGCTGTGACATCATTCATTGGTCACAAGACTTATTTCGTATACCATCAAATAATCACATCAAGGGCTCAGTCCTGGAAGCCGCTAAAAAACTGTTGCACATTGAAGCCTTTCTGTTTGCAGAAATATGTTCAAAGAGGCTTGTACGAAGTCTAGAAAAATGTGCAGAGGGATCAATGCTGTTGGAAACCTCAGTGCCCATATGGGAAGGAAAAAAAAGCAAACCACCCTTGATGACTGTGGTGGAGAAGAGGCACTGACTGGTGTTGAAATGTCATCCAGTGCATTCAAATAACGTGCACAATAGCCACTTAAAAGATTTTCATTTCCTTCTAAAGCCAGCCAGTTGGAGCTGTTTTCTTGAGAGCTCTTAGCAGTGAAGCTTAAAAAATGGGGAGCATGGCTAGCCACGAATTGCAGCCAGGAACGTGGCAATCTTGGCAGCAATGCTAGTAAAGCAGAAAGGTGGTCACGACTTCTAGATAGAGATAATATATTATAGACAGATAATATAATTAATATGTATTCTAATATATAACATAGATAATATAATATAACAGATACAGGTTATAGATAATGCTGGACAGAGCCCCAAATTATAAGGTAATATTCTGAGTCTGCCTTTGTTGACTTCTGTGAAACCAGATTTTGCTGCTGTCATCTTTGGTTTCTCACTTAATGTGTACACTTAACACTTTTTTTTCCCCTCCAGATTGCTAAAATACAAGGTGTCAATTAATGTAAAATTAAAAGGGATGAAATATCCATACTTTTGTTTTTGCACGTCTGATTTCAGGTTTGTGTCATCCATGAATGTTAAGGGGGAAAAAGGCATCAAATAAAAAAGAAACAAAACGTCTGCAACATCCTCTTTGGCTGAGACATTGCATTAGATAGTATTTCAGGACTGAACTTGCAAATATGTGACATATGAGATTATGATAATAAATATTTAGCCATATTCTTGGTTATGTTCTTTCAAAGGTTAACACTTTCATACTGAATGAAAAGCAAACAAACAGTGGTGAATTAAGAAGTTAAAACTGCATTCTCTGTGCATGCCCACCGTGATAATTCTTCCTCACATGACTATGCAATTAAACCCCTTTCCAGTATACACGTCAGAAAAAGGAAAAGCCTTCTGTAGAAATACAAGTTGCACAGAAAATGGAAAAATTATGTGAAACTTGTGTTTCATGTGAGAGACAATGGTAGTCTGGCGTTGTTAAATTAGGATTAGCTATAAAATAGGTCACCTGACTATGATTTCGGTTTTAAAGATTGTTTTTAATACTTTCACTTTTGTTTCACTGCAGGTCTTACTTTGTTCTGCTGCTGATTAACCATAGTCCTCAGATCCCGAGGGCCAGATTTACGGTCAGCTGCGTTAGGGGAGCTAGCCTGAGTTCAGTTTAGCATCTCACCTGCCAGGTCTTTCCTCCCCGGGCTGAGAACTAAATTCCGTGTTGTGTTTCAAGTTACTCCAGAAGCTTAGACTGCTCACTAATCTTATTTCTGCTTCAAGCTTGCGTCCCTTGAACGGAGTTGCAAATTTGGAAGCTGGGCTGTCACGCTGATGGCCATTTCCCAGTTTCTGGAAGGTAGCAGACGTGCACCCTTTCATAGACTTCTTGAAAATAGATCCTCTCTTTGGCTTATTTGTGTAAAATGTTAATTGCCTTAATGTTGTGCCCTGTGCTTCCAATTTTTCAGTTCCTCTAGAAGAGGGGAAGCACAAAATTGCTGTAATTACAGGCTGCAGGAGTAAACCCTTCCCCATCATAAAGAAAAGTGGGATATCACCAGCAAATGTAAGCAGGTAAAAGTCCTTCAAGAGGGTAAACTCAGTCAGTAATTAGAGCTGCTTCTCACGCTCTCAGTTTAAAAGAAGTGCATTTGCCAACATTTAACGCTGCTTTTTCTTCCATTTCCCAATTCTCTGTGAACTTGTGTGGAAACCTGGCTCTCCTGTGAAATCCGGTCACTGGAGACAGATCCTTCCTGTTACAAGCTTTCACTTTTAACAAATCCTGGGAAAATTGTCGTGCGAAGCCAGATACAAATGTGGCTGGTTTGAGCAACGGTATCACATTTAAACTAGCCTAACAGTCCTGCCCTGTGCCTAGTGCAGGTCCTTCTTTGGCACTGAATATTGTCAGCACTTGGCATCAGGCAACGTACCTATGGCTACAGGAGATCTGGAGAAAAAGCTTGGATTGCTTTCACCCAAAGTCTTTTGAACTGCAAGCCTTCATCTGCCATGAATATTTTCCTTTGTATATAGAAAGTTTTATAATAAATTTTTCTCTTTGTGTAAAGACATACCGCGTATCTCGAGAAAAAATTAAGGTAAATATTTTCATAAAAAATTCTTAGTGGCTTAGGAAAGATTAAATTCAGAAAACTCAGTGAAGAAAAATTAAGTGTTCTGATTTATTCAAATTTTTCAGATCTGTAAAATCTCCCATTAACTTTGACAACGTATCTGCTTAACACTGGCAAGAATATTAGCTTTGCATTTCAGATTTTCACTTGGTTATTTTTAGTTCTTCTGAAGCCTGGGAAATAAGAAATACAACCACTTCGAACAGTCTGAAAGAGCCAGTTCTTGTAGGGCCTCTGAATCTGATTAGATAAAACAACAAAGAGGTTCTGTCAGGGCAGAGGCAGGAAGAACTAAGGTGGGTGGCAATATCTGTCATAACTCAGGGGAAATGTAGCCTCAAAGCACTCAAAAGTGGGTGAAAAAATAACATAAGCAATAGACAACTTTCCCACATCTTAGGTCACTCTCCAAATGTAGTTTGAAGAATTTTCTCTGCACTTAATTTTTTTTTTTTGTATTTTAAAAGTATAATAAACAGCACAGGCATTGCGGTTATCTTAAAAAACTGATTTAGGGGAACATCACTGCAGAGAAGTATCTGAAAAAGCACAGTATGGCAAGTGAGCTTACATTTATAGGTACTGAAACAGAAACAGTTTAAGATCTTAAGTGACAGATTTGCAATATTCAACATTTTCCTCTGAAACTAAGGTAGGTTTAGGATTGCCACAGAAGATTTCTTGCTAAAATATAGCAAGTTATAACCACGTTTTATCCTACTGGCTGAAAAAGGATCAAACTCTTGTGTTTAGTGCAGCTGGGAGGTCTTCAGGTTTTTTGGGGGTTGATTTAAAAATCTGTTATTGGAGTGGTGGGAACTTGGAACACCCACTTGGCCAAGGATTGTGCTTCCCTCTTTTCAGCGCAGGATGCTTATTTTGGGTTGGAGTCTCTGCTAAAGTGAAGTGGTAGAAAGGAAGATTTGTGTGCCTTCTCAGGAAAATCAGTCAAAATGTTTTCAAAGTTGCTATGCATCCACAATGTTGAGATTTATCTCTGTTAGAGGCTGGGAGCATTACGTGTTTGAAGCCTGCTGCTAAATGTGCCCCACACCAGTGACGGCTGCGTATGAGGAACATGGTGTGTGTTCCTTGTACGGAGGTGTTTGAGAACAGTCCCCCCAACCTGTTCTTTACCCACGTGTAGCTGCTGGCATTTCTCTGGTAACTGTGGGTCTCTCTGCCCTAGGACAGACGTGGGGCACAGCGGCAGGTGTACCCATGTATGCTAACTGGTGCTAATCCCACACCAGTTTGCATTGCTCCAGTGGTTCAGCCACCCATGCCGGGCTGAGAGGGCATTCAGCATGCTTGCATGGCTCTTTGCGGTGAAGTGGGGGAGAGCTGCAAGCACCAGAGTTCAGGCTTGAAGGGCTGGGTCTACTCAACTCTCTGTGGCTTCTGGCAAAAGGCTTTTTGTAGTCATGCTGCTGAGAAATAATCTCATTAAGCAGTTAGTTGCTGGACACGATTGTCTTCTGGCTTGAAAGGTCATTACTTTGTGAATGGATCACTTGCTTTGCTAGTATACTAGCCTGCATTTGTAGAAAGAGAATTTGGAATGACCATTAATTTATTTGCCAGGAGTTTGATTTAACTTTTTAACCTATAATGTATTCCACAGTTTTCCTGACTTCATGTCTTCTGTAAACAGTATTCCTGTGAACCAAGCAATATTCCTATGGTATTTTCATCAGGCAAAGGTTAGTTACAGTGTGCATTTGGACAGGAGAGCTGGAGTGTGAAATTTATCCAATTGCCTTTTTCCTCAGGTTTTTTTTCTCATAATTTCATCTTAATCTAATCTGCTTCACGTTTTGTTTTCTTTGAAATCATACTGTGAGGTTCAGTCTTATGTTCTTGCACAGGGAGTTGAGGATCAGGTCTTAAAAGCTGCGGGGACAAAATCAGATCCTTGCCAGGAATTGTTGCCTGTACAAGCTCTGCTCCACTGGCTGATCCACAGACTGCCCAGGTGAACGTGTAGGAAGCCCTTTTCCCTCAGATTGGAAAAAAAAGTAGATGAATGCACATGGATACCTTTTTTTGTCTTTGAGCAGTGAAGGAACAAACACCCTAGAACTCGGGTTCACATGTAGTAACAAAAACCCTGGGATGTGTTATCTGGTATGGATGGGGGGGACAGGGTCACTGTTACAAGCATGTTCCCTGTGTAAAGCGAGTTCTTGTGTTGGTCAATCTAATGTAGCTGTTTCGCTCAGCATCCTCTTGCTTGTGGAGACTCAGGGCCCGGTGCCGTGCTATTTGTACAGATGCTGTTAGCGCAGAGCCAGGGGAGGAGGAAGTCAAGGAAATCTTTGGTCTCTTCTCTACTGCCACATCCCCAGCACTGCCTGGGGCCATTTTGGCTAGGCACTGATATCTCACCTACAACACATTTAGAGCATGCTATCTTTGGTGCCCTGTGCTGGCAGTGCTTGACAAGGACATCTCATTCTCCACCAGGCAAAGCAGAATTTCTGTAGACAGCAAGTATCCTCCTTTTTGGTTTATTTTGTCATACCTAGAAGTAAAATTAATCTAAACTGTGGTTCTGTATAAGGAAACAAAAGCCATCTAGATAGATACTGGAAAGGAATGAAAAGGAAAACCTCAGTGCTCTGAAACTCTCAAGTGTGGACAGGCAGATTTTTTTTTTTTTTTTTTTTTTTTTGAATTGTCAGATACTTTAGGGACCAGACAAGACTCTGCTTAACATCTTCAAGTTCACACTCTGCAAATATTTTTTTTTTTTTTTTTTTTTTTGTAAACAGTGCTTTAGGTGCTTTAGGGATAAGACCTGTCATTACTCAGAGATTTCCAGCAGCTGAACATTTGGTGTCTGTCTGCCGCCCACCTAGTACCAAAAATGCCACCAAGAGATCGGATTGTCAAAGGACTAAAATAGTCCTTAAAGCTTAGCCTCGAAGGACTATTGACACCTGCTTTCCTGTGTCTTCTCTTTCTCTCCATATCTACCCCACTAATCGCCTATTAGCTCCTAAGGTACCAGAAATAAACATGAGCAGCCCCGAGGTTCAGACAGTGTTTATTAAGACCTGTGAAAACTGCCTTTGGAAGCATTTGCCTGGAAAATAATACCTAGCTTAGTGAGGTGCTTTGTTGTTTCAAGCTTCTGGGAAGTGGTCATTTTCTTAATGTGATAATAAACTGAAACGTTTTCAAAGAAAAGGCACTTAGATGTGTGGTCTGCATGGATTAGTAATACTGGAGGCTGCTGTTCCACGAATCCCTTAATTACAGCAAACCTTCTCTGGCAAGCTTCTATATTGACTTCGTGGAATATTAGTCAATGATTTTTACATGTATGCTAAAGGTGTTTAGGTGTTACTGTTTTCTTGCAGTGTAATAATATTTGATTTTATTTAATTTTTGTTAAACTCAGGCTTTCTGTTATATTCCTTCACTATAAAATAGCCCGGTGTTAAAGCTTTTTAAGATGCAGCAATGTTGTTCAAGCATGGCATCTGCAACTAATAATGAAGACTATGGAGCTTTGAATGAAGAAAAAATGTCTAATTATCATGGCAAAGGGAAGATGTTTGACTCATCTTCGGCAGTTTGGATTACATGTGTGGGATTGTGTTTTGGATGGAGCACTCCAGAATAGCAACACTCCATCAAAAACACAGTCATGCACCTGTACTCCAAATGGTTGAATAAGGCAAAACACATGTTATCCGAACACTGTGAATCAAATTTAAAAAAAAAAAAAAAAAAAAAAAAAAAAAAAAAAAAAAAAAAAAGAAAAGAAAAGAAAGGAGAGCTGGAAGAGAAATAAAGACAAGTACCATAATGTTGGTGTGTGTGAAGACCTGTTTCTCTAAAGCTCCCTGAATGATTTATTTATTGCTAAACCTCTGTTCACAAGCCATGTTTGATTTTGCTTGATGCTGATATAGACACTGCAACCGGATCTTATGGAAAGGGCTGCCAGCAACTGTTTGATCCTGATAAATTACAATAACAGGCACAATTTACAATGAGAAGTTATTGCTGCTTCTGGCCCTAATGTGTGATGAGGTTTAAAACATGGTGGGCCTGAATTCTCCTTACCTGGTGGCCCCCTCAGACCACTTACAGAAGAGTGTAAGAGAGCAATTGAGCAGAAGAAAATTCCATTCACAGCAAGAGCCAGGCCCAGTTTTATATCAAAGGTGAGCATGAGTGTGTATGTGCATCTGCCTGCATTTGGAGTGAAAGAGGTACAGGAAGAGTATATAATCCATGTTTGGAAATGTTTGTGTTAACTAAGCAACCCATTTCCCTGCTTCCTTCTACATGTGCACACACAAACTAGTGCATACCCCAACATCTATGCCTGCAATGCATATGTATTGTGAATACTGAAGTATTTGCTTTGGAAAGTTAATTGATGACTGGCTGCTTATTTGATCTTCACAGTGTTGACTTCAAAATGTAATAAGTGATAAAAAACACCCAAGAGGTGCAAACTCGGAAGGGGATGTGAAGTGATATGGGTTAACCCCCCCTGCATATTTTCTTTGCAGTGGCCTTCCCAGACACCTTCCCCTTATTTCAGAAATGTATACAAGCTACAGTCCACACCCAGGAGAGTAAAGCCAGATTTCTTCAGACATTTCATTGCCTAGAAGCTTTTGATAGCCCACTCAGTTACTTCTTTCTTTTTTTTTCCTTTTTAGGGGACTGTGAGTTGAATCAGATTAACATACACATTCTTACTGATGTGCCAGGTGTTAGCTGTTCTGGAGGCCAATGTTAATAATACAAAAAGCATACATATTAAACAATGAAATGGTGTGAAAGGGATGCTGCAGGAAAAAGAGGAACAAGAAGAAGGTATCAACTACATGTTTAGAAACCTGTGCATTCTCTAAGCAGCTAATATAGCTGGTGCCTCCTGTAGGGAGGCATATAAGGGCAGAAGAGACAGTTTTCAACTGTTCTGTTAGTGAAATGTTGAGAGACAGAAAGTCTCTAGGAGTAGTGGTAACATTCAGCAGCTCTGACGCGTTGTTTTCTAGACTTCTGAAGAACTGTAATGCACATCTCCTAACACTAAGGATTCCTGCCTTCGGGAAGCGTTCAATGAACTAAGACTAGCCCTGGCTCTTGCCCAACCCCATCTTCTGTTAGTTGTCTCACCGGCTGCTTGCAGGGGACATGTCCAGAGAGGATCAGAAGTTTTCCTCTATTCACAGCACGATTCTTCTTTGCCCCAACAGGTATACACATTTGCACTTGAAGCTGTCTGCAGTTCTCCTATAACCACAAACCCAGTTTGTCTGTGTCCTCTGCCTTCTGTAGCCTGTGACAAATAAGCTTGGAATTCCTTTGCTTCTCCCACCTTGTTTTCCATTTAAACACTCATATTTGTATTCTTCTAACCATTCCTCTTCTCCTTTGAAGAAATGTGTGTGTACATGAACCTAGTATCAGTACATACTTCTGCAGTTTAAGTATTTCCCAAGTTGTCTGCTGGAGAGAGGCAGGCAGATCTCCTCACTTAGGAAGTGGGTGCATGCGTGTGAACACATGTATGTGCATGCACATGCTCCTGTGTATAGGTACATCCGTCTCAAGGAGTGAATGGTTGCCTGGCTCATGGGAACAAACCGGGAGAGGTGAGCACAGACTTGTATCTCTGTGGTACGGAGCACAAACGGTGCGAACCTTAGAGAAGAACCAAATACAAAATACAGGTCTTGAATGCAAAGGGAACAGGGTTTGAAGACAAAAGAGAGAGATGATTTTGTAATTCTGAATGCAGACACATTTTTAAGGTCAGTATCTAGGGTCTCTGTGTGAAGGGGCAATCTCCCCAAGGAAAAGAAGTTAGAATCATTGCTTAAGAAGTGCCCATTTGTCTTAACTATTATGCAGGAAATTTGGGTGCCAAAAATTAGGTTGGATTATTCCAGGCCTGGTTCCAAGATTATATGCCTACCAAAGAGGCGTGTATTAGAACCTGGAATTAGATATGACAAGTTGATCATGGGAGAAAAAAGAGTTGAAGTAAAAACATTCTGAAAAACAAATCAGCCTGAAATTAGATTAATGGTTGCAAAAAGTGGCCTGAATATGCACAATGAGGACACTCTATGGGAAATGCCTTCAATGAGGCTGTTTTTTTCTGATCTGCTAAAATTGCCAAAAATTAGCAGAATTTAAGGGATGTTTTTTCTCAGTTGGTTCCATAGTGGAAGAAGAAGCGTGACTTTCATTTCCCTACGCTTCTGGGGAGTGTAAGTGATGTATCCACAGCTCAGTGGGTTCCTGGACTACACAAGGTGAAGGTGACTACACACTGTGTAGTCTGATCTCCTGTGCATTGGATGCATTGTGGTACTGGCACTGGTAACTTGTTTGACCTTGACGTGCCCTCTAGGAAACCAGCTATAAAGACATCGCTTTCCCTGTTAACTAGTTCTGGTCAGTAATAATGATTACTCCTTTTGTTAAAAACCTTCCACTTGTGAGACTAGATACCTATCTTCTATTTATCTTCTGCTAGATAAGAGAGCCCTGGAGTGCGCTCTATTTTGTCTCTGTGAAGATGCTAATACATTGAAGCCAAACCACTTCTTCATCGTCTTGACCAGTTGTGACTTGAGGCAAGAAGACTTGCTTCGTACAGCCGTGGGAAGCTACTTGTTACATTTTAAACCAACCTCTACAATAACATAAAAGTTACATACAAGTCACTGGAGTTTACTCTTCCACCCTGCACAGACTCCAGCCAGCAAACACAAATGGTGAGAAAGCTAACGACCGGAGACGGTAGAACTGGCTGCTTGGGAGTCCCCCCGTATGTCAGGGTTGGTTTCGCTGCGCTACCCGTTGCGCCGGGGCGGAGACGTTAGAACTGGCTGCTTGGGAGTCCCCCCGTATGTCAGGTTTGCTTCAGCTGCGCTGCCGTTGCTGCAGGGATTGTCGTAGCTTTTAAGAGAGAGCTTTCCGCGTGTCCTTTCTGCCTTCTCTAGGCAGCAAACTGTCTCGCATAGTTCAAATTTCAACGTAAGCCATGTTTACCGACTTGTCAGAGATAAGCCTGTTTCTGGAGGCAAATGTTAACATGGGGAACCGAAATGCCAGCAGTGAGCACATATGGCACTGTTTGTACTCTTAAGTTTGAAAGAACTAAACAAGTTAACAAATACAGATGTTTAAAATCAGTAAGAGTGTTTAATGAAAACAAACAAAATACTGTAGTCTATAAAGTAAAACCTGTTTTTCTTTTGCTCCTTTTGGCCAGCTGGGATTAGTGTTTTTCTGAGCCTATAGCCTCCTTCAACATATGGGATGTTTTTGAGGGACGTTAGTCCCAGCAGATGCTGGGTGGCGCTTGGGTGGATGCCTCTGATTTTTAGTTAGTTAATAAATCAGCTTTTACAACCATGTGTATCCTATGATTTAACACATGCGTAACAATAATACTGGATTAAGAAGAACAAACTGTTTCACTGCAAAGGATATTTTATTTCTTAGTAATATTGCATACTATATTAGCTTTTCTGTAACGTAAACAAAGGATTCATGCTATTTTTTCATTTAGCTGGTGCCCTTCATATCCATGGGTCAAATTGTACTCGGAATTGCATTAGTACAAATGCAGAGTACCTCTGCCGAGCTCAGTAAAACTCTTTCCATTCACTTCAAAGGGTGCTGCTTCAAACCTCATGCAGCCTGCTTTCCATAGGCGTCATACTAGGCAGCCGCTTCCTGCCTAGTAAACTGCTTAAGTGACGTTCCCTCAATTGAAAAGACTCATGTAATTTTTTACTTAATCAAAAGGTTAAATAGTGTCATGCAGCTTTTCTACAAAAATCTTTTGCCTGTGTGTCCTGCTCTTGTTTTTGCAAGAAACACTTTCTTTTTAATCTTTAGGCTCCCACTGCAGATATGTGCTAAGCTACTACATGACATCATCCTTGGCTTCAGCCTTTGAAAGTGAAATGGTATTTAAAAATATGAAATTCTGGTAGCAATGTTACACCCAAAGTTGAAGTTTAAAACAAAACTGACAATAAAATCAACTGCCAGGAAACAGACCGTTTTTTAAATTAGACATCTATCATGTCAGCTTTGGGTTAATCTCTGGAGCCAGCTCAAGGATGGATGAGGTAATATTTGCACATGTTGTGGATAAGATAGAATGAAAATTAATTTTCTTTTCTTTTTTTTTTTTTTTTTTTTTTTTTTTTTTTTTTTTTTTTTTTTTTTTTGGCTAAAGTGCTATGAAGATTATGAGCCTGATGGTTGGAATCAGTATGAGCTGTTATTGAGGGGTTATGTGTGAAGCAGCAGATTAGAATAGTTTTAATACGTTGCATGACCGCCTCTGAAAGTCCTAGGTATGTACAAAGGGTTGTGAGTAGAATAGGGGCACTTGCAGCAGGTAGGAAGATAAGTGATAAGTGGCGGGTTGACATAATTCTGGAAAAAGCTCTCAGAGCCAACACATTTAGTGGGTGAGTTTAAGGACTTGGTTTTGCTCCTTTAGTTATGAGTGCCAGAGATTGAGGCTTAACAGGGAGTCAGGACGTGGTGACAGAGCCAGCTAAAAGATGGCTGGACATAAGTTACAATGCATAAAAGAAAACAAAACATTGAACCATAACCTGTTACAATAGCAACTGCTTTTGCTCGTACAGAAACTATCTGAGAATTTGTTTGTGTTAATGGTATTTAAAACACACACGAATTACAGCTGGAATAGGGATTTCATTAATTTCTGGATTCTGCGCTTTTTGTGAAAGCTTTTCTTAACCTTTGTCCACGCTGTTCTCTAAAGCATATTCCTGGCAAAGGCCAACATTTGCTCAGCGTTTACACCAAACTGCCTGTGAAAGGTTGACACGTGTGGAAACTCTCAGAGGCATGTCTTAGAAAGTGTGGGTCTCAGGTGGTTTCAATCGCTCTGTTCTCCTTTTTTGGTGGCCTCAGTGGTCTTCTGCATAATCTTGGCAGTTCTGAAATCCAGTTAAGTTAAATAAGTCCTTTCCAAGAACCTGCCCAGGGGTCCATGCTGCAGCCTTGTCCATAGTGAACAGCTAGGAATTGTCCTTTGATCTGTTTCTCCACACCACTGGAGCTGCTTTGCACCTCCTAGAAGTGTGTGGGAGCAGAGGCAGGAGAGGACTACAGGATAAAGCGTTTCCTTAGAAACATGAGGGCCAGAAAAATAAGTGAGATGTTGCATTGATCTTTGAATCAGAGAAGAAAAGGTCTGTCCCACAGCCATCTCCATTCCTCTTGAGAGAGGAAGGTTTCAGTCAGTAATACCAGGTTTGCAAGTGTAAAAGCTAAACTTTCTCCCAGGTTTTTTTTGCCATGGGCAGCTGTGAGTTTGTTACAATCTTCTGGAAACTCCACAGTCAGGGAAGCTGCATTCTTTATAAACAAGAGACCATTACATATCCAAACATAGTATTTATGCGGGTAGCATTGTGTGCTTGTCCTTGAAAGACACACCTGATGCTACAGTATAATGCTCAAAACACATCAGAACAATGGAAACATTTATTTTCTTGTATATCCCACCCTACTACCTTTATTTCCACCTGATGACTGTGAAGAAATTAGAAGAATCTGCTTTTAGAGCTATACTTGTAAGGCTATTGTCATCATCACAAGAGATTGCCAAGAATCCTCAAACAAACCATCAAGGGAAAGCCAGCGTTAGCTCAGACAACAACATAACAGAAGCTTTCATTTTAATGTCAAGAATATTAATTCTAAAATTTATATATCTGATCTCCAGCTGAGCAATGGGGCAGAAAACTGATCAGAGCAAGGATGTGCTGCTTGACAATAGAGGAGGATATCTGGGTGAGAACCCGGCAGCAAAAGGTGGAAGGACTTAATGGCAGCCTTGGCTGTGGTCATGACCCAACTGATGACTCTTCCTCAAAGCTGAGCACAGAAACTTCTTACAGCACCATGAAGAACAGGACACAATACAGAGCACTTTCACAGCCAGCTGCCACTCTGCCAATGGGTAGAGAAGTAAAATAATGAATTAAAATTATCTGTGGTTGTGAAAGTTTGGATTTTTCAATAGAATATAAACGGGTACACAATATTCACTACTTCCAAAAGAGAGTCACCGGAGAAAATGTGAAGTAACCATCACTGAGATTGGGAAGGAAAAGGTTTTTAAAAAGTTGCACTTCTTTATTTTTTATTTCCCTAAGAGACTCGGGGTTTTTTTTTTCTGCTTTCATTTTGACTCATGGAAAACTGATTTACATGATATTTACGCTGTATACCTCTTTGTGAAGAAAGATATGTTAGCCTATGCAGGGGTTTATAACTGTAAATGTTACTTTTGTAGTTTGCCAAATGGAAAATACACCCAACGGCATCTTCTTGAAACCTGTAAATAAATGGTTTTCCAGAGCAGCAACCAAGCACATCATGAAAGGAAATGGCAGAGCAGTTCCACTGACAATAGCATGAAAATTACTACAAACCAGATGTGAAACAATACAAATATTAGTGAAAAGAATACTTTCTGTCTACCAGAGCATGACAAAGCTTCAGAAAACACATTGATACTGATTAGATGTGCAATGAAAATAAGTGCGATTCTCAGACTGGAACTGCAGGCTGAAATTCTTCTGGATGAGCTCATGAGTGACATGTCTTTGGTACGAACAGCAACCAAATGCTGCTCAACCCTTCAGCTGGGGCCAAGCTTTTCTTACAACTCCAGCGCGCTCTCCATGGGGAAGGAGCCACAACATCCCAGCTAGGCATCCAACCTGCAGCTCCTTTCTGCTCTCCAGCCACAGCACTGTTACAGGTCCCTATAAAGCCTGATCCCAAGGTGGCTTAGCAGGTTTACACTGCAGATGTAGGGGACTTGATTCTACCTCTGGTGTCTAGTGCTGTTTGCAATGCTGCAGGGTGTCTCCCGAGGCAGCTGGCGGCCATTCTGGAAGGGGACACAGGGACGTGGTGTGCGGTGGGTTGTACACCACATCTGTCAGCACATCAGGGCATTTTGAAGGGCACTGAGACCTATTTATTGGCAGCGGGATCACACCCTAGGTGTTTCACGCAGCAGTAGCTTGCAGCCAGCTTGGATGTGAATGTGAATAGCAGTGCTACACCATGGGTTACGGCTGACGGTTAAAACCAGTGTAACCCTGGCATTTCAGAAACAGAAGGCAAGGTTTCTCTCTGGAATTTAGCAGGGTACTGGTGCTAACAGGCAAATTATGCAGAATAATCACAACTTATCTATTTAACTAAGGCTAGAGCTCTTCTTTGTCAGCAAATAAAGTATTTATTTACTGATCAGGTTCCTCTTGAGGCTGGACAAGGGCAAACGGGTATGGTTAAAACCTGACGCTGCTTTTTTTGTTTCACCACCGATGCTTCATGTGAGAATTTCAAAAGCCCATCTAGCCTCAGCTGGTGGTTTTCTGACTTGCCAGCTTTACTTCAGCATATTGTGATAATATTATTTCAAAATAGGCACATCATTGAGTATCATTCAAAATGTGAACCATTTATATAAATATATATCCCTCTTTAAGGTCATACAATCCCTGCCATCCTTTACCTACCAAACCTGTGACATGCGAGCTTTTATTCTGTTGTTAAAAGGGAGATGTAAAGTCATGTGGCCATCCTATCACAGGCTTCTGCCAGCTGTAAACCTCATCACAGTTCCTGTAAAGCACATTTCTATAGATCAAGTTACTGCCAGGGAAGACTTTAACAATATTCTACCCTACTTTCAACCAGCAACAATTAGTATTAGCAAATGGTCCAGGCCACTGCCTGGAATCACATATGACTTCTATTCAAGAAAGACAAACTTTTATTCAAACCAGACCCATGAGCTAAACGCATGAGTTTCCCTGCTTAAAATAATGAATCTGAAGTAGTTTCTATCATTCATTTCAAAAATCACTTTCACATTTGAAATCAAGCTGGCTATTTTCCCTTGTCTGTATTAGCCATCTGGTAAGGGTGACTTTTCTAACACTGGTCTAGGGCTAGGATTTATTCTTATATTTTTCATTTCAGCTTGTCCTTGTAATATGGGCAAAACTCATCCTATCTTTGAAAACAGAGAAGAAAAACCCCCACACATGGCATAATGTCCGCTGTAAGATTCTTAATATATTTTACAGTCAAAATGCAGGTTTGTATGTGATGATTTAAGAAGGCACACACATGCTTTCAGGTCATTACAGTGCATTGTAAAAATAATAGAGACACAAAGGGCTTATTCTCAAGAAATGATGCACACCCTCTTCTCCATGGAATATTGAAGATCTGTTTCATTTTTCAGTATAAGGCAAGTTCAAGATGCTATTTCCTTACCACATACCTCAGCAGTGCGTGACCCCTGAAATAAAAAGTGAGGGGATTTATACGCAAAAGAAAAATCTTGGCACTTCTTAACATTTTGTTCCTCTTCCTAAATAAAGGACCTCCAGAACAAATCCTTTTACTGCTATTGCTATTGCAAGGGGGTTGCTCTGTCAGACCGCATGCGCCTTATTCTCTGTGGGTGCTGGGCTGAGTGTGCCAGGGTGTTTGTTAGATGCCACTTTGTAATAAGTACTCATGAAAAAAATGGTAGTTGAAACTGCCCTTTATCTGTACCTCATGATTGACTGTCCACAATGAGGATGGATATCAAGCAGATACCTAACAGCAAACTGTTGCTGATTGAAAAAACAGTAAAAATGCAGAGACGACCCTCTGAGACAGGAGGCACCTAGAAGACAAAACTGAACCCTATATGTCATGGAAAAACATGGCATCCCCCAAGACAAAACGCCTGGTTTCCAGCAAAAAGAATTTCCACTGATTTTACTGAAAGATTGCCTTGGCCCAAGGCAGTGTTAAAAAAAACCAAGTAAGGGAACAGACTGGAAGGCGCTGTGTGCAGACATTTGCAACTGGGTGGCACTGAAAATGCCCAGGATTGCTACTGACAATCTTTTTTCTGTTGTTGTCACATGGGAGTGAGGGTCTGACAAAAACTCTAGAGGCTCAGTCTTCTCACAAGAATGTGGTTCACCCAGTGACACTACAGCTGCCAGCTTAAGGTTGGTACTTTGTAGAGCCAAGCTTCAGTCCATATCATGAATGACTATGTGGAGGAAACTCCTCCTCCCTATTGAACAGAAGAGAAAAATAAAGATAGGAGAAGGAAAAGAGATCAAAGGAGGTCACTGAGAGGAAATTGAGATACTTAATGTAGCTGTGGAAGAGAGAGGGTATGTATTTTTGATGCACTAACTCTAACAGAATTGGAAGTAAAAAACAAAAGCTGAGCCAATCAGAAAAATTTTCTAATTAAATATAACCCAAGATCTCTTACCAGGTACATTCTGGCAGAAGGGGGCTGTCTGTATGTCTTCCACCTCCTTTAAAAATATAAAATGTCTTGATGCAGAGAAACAGGACTCAATAAATTGCTTCTCCATGACAGTAAAACACGCATGGTATTTCTGATAGTGGTTGGTCTTGGTTTACTGTCTCTCCTTGCAACAGTTCGGGTCTGCCCTCTGTGGATGTGTTGGTTCTCCCTGGGTGAGTGAAGGGGAAAGAATTCAGCTTTGCACAAAATCAGCTTTGCCTGTATCCCTGCCCTGTTAAGAGCAGACCACCAAGGCAAATTCTATGTCATATGATAATCAAGAAAGTGGAGTGTAATGAAATTTGGTTAGAGCAGCCCTTACAGCTGCTCCTGGAAGTGCAGCAGCCTGTGAAGACAGGTAGCCCTTAGGTCAGGTGAGGACCTATGCTGTGCGCGTGGAGTCTGCGACAGTCTTCTGCATGAGTATCAACACAGCAGCTTCCCCATGTCCTATCACTTGTCTAGGCTGCCCAGTGATGCCTCTTGCTATGCATCAAACAGCAGCATCCCCAGCATGAGGACAGCAAGAAAGGGCACTCTGGGCCTCGCAAGCATCAGTGTGGAGGGAGGAATAACACAGGTACATGATGGGAGGACACTGAAGCCCTCTGTGAAGGGTGTCCACTGCAGAGCCTCCAGTGGCCATTCGTTTCCCACTGGGACAAAAGTGGTCTCCTGTGCCACAGATTGGAGATAAGCAGACAAAAGTTTTAGGCAGGAGAATGTCAGTTTGGTTTCTGGCAAAATGAGGACGTGCTTCTACCGTAGGTTTTTAAACCTGCCCTTCTAATCTGAATAGTAAAGCACTGCTGAAATTACACTTGCAACATTCTGATCAGTCAAAAAGGCAAGGTTTTCAAGGGGAGGAATATCTTTTATTACACTAGTCTGAAGTAGCAGACAAACTTCCAGCAGACGAACACTTCCTCAGGTCAGTAATGGTATGCCTGGAGAGCCATGAATGTTTTGGGTTTGTAATCACTTTTCTGGCAAAAAAAATGA
Source organism: Buceros rhinoceros silvestris (assembly GCF_000710305.1). Taxonomy (NCBI): domain Eukaryota; kingdom Metazoa; phylum Chordata; class Aves; order Bucerotiformes; family Bucerotidae; genus Buceros; species Buceros rhinoceros. The sequence goes on from NW_010414391.1 coordinate 18,078, forward strand.
CCTAAGACGTAGGCAAAATTGGAAGCAAGGTGAAATTGCAAAGTGCCCTGGAAAGCTTTTCTGTAACTTTTATAGCACTTTCTGCATTTCGTGAATCTGAAAACACCACAATTTAAAAATCTGTCAAGGATTTCATTAACTCACCAAATAGCAAATAATTCAGAAGTATTTAGAAACTTTAAAAATTATTTTTAAAGGTGAAATAGTAAATAGACTTACTGTTCATAGAAATAGTTGTGGTAAGACAGACAAGAACTTGTCACCAGTGCTTTTGAGCTACACAATGGTTCTTTATTGAGCAGCCATTGCTAGCTCTGCTTGGATGTTTATTTATGATGATCTAGTCCACATGTCCCTGCAGGAATCACAGAATCATTTTGGCTGGAAAAGAACTATAAGGTCATCAAGTCCAATCATTAACCCAGTACTACCAAGTCCACCACTAAACTATGTCCCTAAGCACCACATCTACACGTCTTTTAAATACTTCCAAGGACGGTGACTCCACCACTTCCCTGGGCAGCCTGTTCCAGTGCTTCACAACCCTTTCGGTGAAGAAATTTTCCTTATCTAAATCTAAACATCCCTGGTGCAACTTGAGGCCATTACCTCTTGCCCTATCACTTGTTACTTGGGAGAAGACATCAGCACCCACCTTGCTACAAGTTCCTTTCCAGTAGTTGCAGAGAATGATAAGGTCTTCCCTGAGCCTTGTTTTCTCTAGACTAGACAACCTCAGTTCCCTCAGCTGCTCCTCATAGGACTTGTTCTCCAGACCCGTCACCAGCTTTGTTGCTCTTGTTTGGACATAGTTCAGCAACTCAGTGTCCTTCTTGTAGTGAGGGCAAAATGCTATTCAACTGTTCTCATCATTGTTACTGTTTTTTCCCAGATGTGGAGCTGACACAGATGGGAAGGGAGTTGAAGAAGGTCCACACTGTGCACACTGAGGGAGGACCCTTCTCAGGCTGTGACAGCTGATCCAGAGCATCAGTCGCACCTGCAGAGAGTTATCTTTGACATGGCAAATGTATCTGTCCCCATCGTCTCCTGTGCTCCGTTCAGACCTGTGGTGAATTAGGAGTACGGGGTAAAAGCCATCACACACAATGGCCTATTTTCAAGTGTAGTTGTCTAGACTATTTCCTTGTGGCTTTGGCTCAGGTGAAGCCTTTGCAGTGTGATTACTGGAGCATGCACACAGAAAAAACTCTGGGCTTTCTGCAGGTGATGCTTCATGAGTTGGAGGTGCATCACACAGGATTCCTGAGAATGACACATCAGAATATTTCCACTAGAGTCCTCTTCATTTGTGCTTTGCTGGGACATTAAGCCTTGTTATTTGCTGCAGAGCGAGGGGTTTAACTGCCGCCACGATCCTGGAGAAGCTGAGACACATCATCCCTGCAGCTGGGTGCTGGCCCCCGGTAGGGCCACATGGCAGCCATCACCCTGCCTCAGGGCTGCCATCCCAGAGAGGGGGACCGCAGAGGGTGCTCTTGCAGCAAGGCAGCCCACTCCCTCTGCCACCACCCACCACTACGTTAAACAATATGCCCAATAGGAAGTATTGGTGTATAAATTATTAACCACAGCCTTCCGACACACTAGCAGACTCACATCTGTGGACATTTTATGTAAAAGACAAGTAATAGGAGAAGGTGAGATCTTCAAAGTGTCTTGTAACCCAAGAAGGTCTGTACTGTATAAGCACAGGAGGCAGCAAGGGATTACAGTAAGTTGTGTTTGGCCTACAGCTAGAGCCCCCGTTCTTTGGGCTGGTGTTTGATTCCTGGGGCCAGCACAGTGCCTGTGTCAGCAGCGAGTTTCCTGATGGCAACACTTAAGGGAAGTCCTAGAGGGAATATCTGAATTGTTCCCCCTCCCTTTGGGTGGGCAGGCCATGGGCTGTGGCTGGGTATTCGCTGGCGCTGCTGTTGGCTGCAGGATGCGTGGGGATGTATGGGCATGTATGGGGGATGGGAGGAGGGCTGCGGCAGAGGGGTAGCATGACAAAGGGTCGAGTGCAGAAAGGGGTGTGCTGGGAGGAGAGGAAGGATGAAAGCAGAAGGAAAAAGCAAAAGAATAAAGGGAGGAAATACTCCGGTGTTACCACACACCTGCCAGGAACCAATCCGCCGGTGTCATTGTGTATTTTGTTTTATATTGTGATTGTTTTTCCAGGCATTTTTAAAACTACATGCTTGCCTTGTGTGTATGTGCAAAGAGGAGGGTGTAGGGATGCTTTGCGATGGGGATCTCTGTATGTGTCTGCTATGTGGATACTAGAGTAGCGTGATGATCTGGAAGTACCCTCAATTTGACAGCCTGGAAGATTTGCTGTAGACAGCTGGATTCTAGGTACTTTGTCACCTCATTAAAGCCAGTTAATGTGCCAGCTGGGTCATGAATACTGCTTTCTGGGTGGCATTTTTCTACTCAGTTATTTGCTGATGTCCAAGAGGTTGGGAGTTGAGGGAAACAAGACTTCTTGTTCCTTAAATAATTTTTGCTGTTAAAATTCTCACTCAGCATGTCCTTCTCTTGTCACGTTGAGAAAACCTAGTACAATTACCAAGCATTTGGGTGTAGGGGACAAAATAAAAGTGTTTTTGTCCTATCTCTTTTGCTAGCTCCTGAGGGATTCTCTCATAACAATGAGAATGGAAACAGACATAAATTAGGCTGTAACTACAGCTGACTAAATAATAGCCAGAGTTTATTGTCAAGTTGTTCAATTAATTTTTTTGCCATCTT
>NW_010414391.1:20912-22720 GCF_000710305.1 Buceros rhinoceros silvestris
AGGAAGAAATTACTTGACCAACAGTTATGTTATTTTCTGCTATTAAAACAACTTTGATAAATATGGTCTTCTTTGCCTGGAGTGACTGGCTGGCTCTGTCTTCATATTCTTCTAATCACTTCTTTAAAACAGAGTTTTTCTAAATGGCTTATGTGTCTTCTTTTCAAAGAAGCATTTACAGGTGAGAGGAAAAAAATCACCCAAACTGGCTTCCAGACCCTTGTAATGAGTAAAGCTTATTCCAGTGCACTTTTATCTCCCCTTCTCTTGACCTGTCTCTCCTATCAGGGGTGTTATCTGCACTTTTTTTCTGTTTCTCTGTACAGGTAGATCTATCTACTTCTCCCGGGGCCTCCTGACTGCAGGGGAATGTGGGGTGTATGTGAGACAATATATCTGCTCCTGCAGACAAGGCCTGTGGTTGGAAAGCTGTTTCAGTAGTGACCTTTATTCTTTCTCTGTGGTAGAACCTTCAGCCAGCTATCAGTGCCCTGGAAACAGCAATAGCCACATGCACCAAAACTGAGATAGGTCAGCACTGAAGTGTAGCAGCATACTCTGACAAGTAGCTGCAGGTCAAAGCATGTATGATAATTGGGTAAGAACAGGATTGTCTGGTGGATACGAAGAGGCTCCAATCAGCTATATCCATTGCTGTTGACAGTCTTTATAAGTGCAGACTTTAAAAATAAAACAAGATGTAACACTGGACATAATGTTCATGAGATGGTAGCATTTTCAATTCTTGAGGAAGTAAGGAGGGGGGTCAGTGGAACTGTCACTTGGACTTCCAGAGGGCAGACTTTGGCCTGTTTAAGAGAGTGGTTGACAGAGTCCTTTGGGAAGCACTTCTGAAGGGCAAAGGAGTCCAGAAGAGCTGGACATTCTTTAAAAGGGAAAACTTTATGATGCAAGAACAAGGTGTGCTGTAAGAAGAGCCATCGGGGTGGAAGACTGGTGTGGCTGAACAGGGAGGGAAAGTCTATGGCCTATGGAAGAAGGGTCAGGCCACTCAGGAAGACTACAGAAGGCTGTAGAGGGAGAAAATCAGAAGAGCCAAAGCCCAGCTAGGACTTAATCTGGCTGTTGCCATGAAAGAAGATACCTTTTTTTTTCTATAAATACATTAACAGCAAAAGCAGGGTTAAGGATAATCTCCATCCTTTGCTGAATGTGATGGGGAAACACAGTGATCCAGGATGAGGATGAGGAAAAGGCTGAGGTACAGAATACCTCCTTTGCCTCAGTCTTTAACAGTCAGACCAGTTGTTCTCTGAGTGCCCACCCCCCTGAGCTGGAAGTCAGAGACAGGGAGCAGAATGAAGCCCCCATAATCCAAGAGGAAATGGTTGGTAACCTGTTGCATCACTTAGATGCACACAAGTCTATGGGGCCAGATGAGATCCACCCAAGGATACTGAGGGAGCTGGTGGAAGTGCTCTCCAAGCCATTTACCAGCAGTCCTGGCTGCCAAAGCCCAGCTAGGACTTAATCTGGCTGTTGCCATGAAAGAAGATACCTTTTTTTTTCTATAAATACATTAACAGCAAAAGCAGGGTTAAGGATAATCTCCATCCTTTGCTGAATGTGATGGGGAAACACAGTGATCCAGGATGAGGATGAGGAAAAGGCTGAGGTACAGAATACCTCCTTTGCCTCAGTCTTTAACAGTCAGACCAGTTGTTCTCTGAGTGCCCACCCCCCTGAGCTGGAAGTCAGAGACAGGGAGCAGAATGAAGCCCCCATAATCCAAGAGGAAATGGTTGGTAACCTGTTGCATCACTTAGATGCACACAAGTCTATGGGGG
>NW_010414391.1:22869-51956 GCF_000710305.1 Buceros rhinoceros silvestris
AGGGGGCCAGATGAGATCCACCCAAGGATACTGAGGGAGCTGGTGGAAGTGCTCTCCAAGCCATTTACCAGCAGTCCTGGCTAACGGGGGAGGTACCAGTTGACTGGAGGTTAGACAATGGGATGCCCATCTACAAGAAGGGCTAGAAGGAAGATCCAGAGAACTACAGGCCTGTCAGTTTGACCTTGGTGTTGGGAAAGGTTATTGAGCAGATCATCTTAAGTAGCATCACGCAGCATGTACAGGACAACCAGATGATCAGGCCTAGTCAGCACGGGTTTATAAAAGACAGGTTCTGCTTGACTAGCCTGATATCTATGACAAGGTGACCTGCATAGTGGACAAAGGAAAGACAGTGGACTTTGTCTACCTAGACTTTTGTAGAGCCTTTGACACCGTTTCCCACAGCATTCTCCTGGAGAGACTTGCTGCTCATGGCTTGGATGGGCGTACTCCTTGCTGGGTAAAAAACTGGCTGGATGGCCAGGCCTGAAAAGTGGTGATAAATGGAGTTAAATCCAGTCAGTGGACAGTCACCGGTGGTGTTCCCCAGGACTCAGTATAGGGCGCTGTTCTCTTTAATATCTTTGTCAATGATCTGGATGAGGAGATCAAGTGCACCTTCAGTAAGTTTGCAGATGACACCAAGTTAGGCAAGAGTATGATCTGCTTGAGGGTAGGGAGGGTCTGCAGAGGGATCTGGACAGGCTGAATGTGTGGAGGCCAATGTATGGCCAAGGTATGAGGTTCAACAAGACCAAGTGTACTTGGGTCACAATAACCCCCTGCAACACTACAGGCTTGGAGAAGAATGGCTGGGATGCTTGCCCGCAGGAGGTATGAGGTTCAACAAGACCAAGTGTACTTGGGTCACAATAACCCCCTGCAACACTACAGGCTTGGAGAAGAATGGCTGGAATGCTGCCCAGCAGGAAAGGACCTGGGGGTGTTGGTCAGTAGCTGGCTGAATATGAGCCAGCAGTGTGCCCAGGTGGCCAAGAAGACCAACAGCATCTGACTTACATCAGCAATAGTGTGGCCAATGGAAGTAGGGAAGTGATTGTCCCCCTGTACTTGGCACTGGTGAAGCCACGCCTTGAGTGCTGTGTCCAATTTTGGGCCCCTCACTCCAAGAAGGACATTGAGATGCTGGAGTGTGTTCAGAGAAGGGCAACAAATCTGGTGAAGGGTCTGGAGAGCAAGTCCTATGAGGAGCAGCTGAGAGAATGGGGGTTGTTTCGTCTGGAGAAAAGGAGGCTGATGAGAGACCTTATCACTCTCTACAAGTACCTGAAAAGAGGCTGTAGTGAGGTGGGAGGATAAATCTGTTCTCCAAAGTAACGTGAAATAGGATGAGAGGAAATGGCCTCAAGCTGCACCAGGGACTGTCTAGGCTGGATATTTGGAAAAAATTATTTACAGAAAGTGTTGTGAAGCATTGGAACTGACTGCCCAGGGAAGAGGTGGTGTCACCATCCCTGGAGTATTTTAAAAGATATATAGATGTGGTGCTGAGCAACATGGCTTAGTGATGACTTGGCAGTGCAGGGTTAACAATTGAACTTGATGATCTTAAAAGTCTCTTCCAGCCAGAACAATTGTGTGATTCTGTGACCAACTATCCATTAAACCAGGGACATTTCAGCTCCAGTTTGTCTCTGAAACTCCATGGATTGTCTTCACCAGTGACACTGTTAACTTGTCCTACCTTCAAACAACTACAAATGAGAGCATTTCCCCAAACCTAATTCCTCTGGATATTTCATCATCCAGATGAGCCAAACTGTTTTGTTCCCTGGATTAACAGGAGTAGCCAGGAGAACCCGTAGGATGTGTATTATGTGGAGTTAGGAGAAAAAGACATTTTAAACCTTTGCAAGCATGCAACACCTTTAATTCAAGCAGTTTGAGTTTTACCCCCACCTTCATAGTGGATCCAAGCAGACACTTGCAAAGATAGTAATTGAGCGATTACAAAGTGAAAATGCAGGTTTTGCACTCAGAACACTTTTCTGCAGCCGAACAGCAATGCCGGGGTAAACTGCCCTGATGCCTGAAAGCATTTTTTCCTCCATGTTGTTACAGAGTTGACCTGGTCCCAGAGCATCCCCCCCTACCTCCCACCCCCCCAGCAGAATTCAATGGCAAAATTCCCATGTACTGGCCAGGCTGGGACGCTTGAAATAAAAATATCTCAGTTGCTGCAGTATTCCCACTGAATTTGAGGACTGCTCACATACGTCAAGGTTTGTTTAATGGACTACATTAAAGGACTACTACGTGTGCTAAACAAATTGCAGGATCAACCTGCCTGCCAAATGACTAATGTAAGATTGCAGCTGCTTGACTTGGCCCAGTTTAGAGCATACTGAGAAATGGCAATTCTGCCCTGGGGAGTCTTCGGGCTCTGACTCACACGCAGCAGTGGATTAACACTGGGTGGCTGAAGGGGTTCCTGCCCATAGCCATGTGCTCCAGGTGGTTGACGTGGCTGCCTTGCAGCAGGAAGGTACCACCACCAACCCCGTGGGCAGCACCGAGGGGGACTGAAGTTTGGGCTAATTTTTGACCGAGGTTTGTAATTGTTTTGTCCTTCTGTTGAGCTCTTCCAGGATAGCTGATTTGTTTGCACTTTGGGACAGAGAGGTGGGGGGAATCAAGTTAACCCAAACCTAAAATATCCAGAGAATTTTGGTGGATAACACAGTTAAAATCTTAAAACATTAGGGACGCTTATGGGTCTGAGGACTTTTTAAACTGTTTTTCTTTTAAAACAAAATGGAAGGATATTTTGGAATGAATTCTTCTATTTTAATTAGGAAACGTAAAATATTCATTATAAAATGTCACCGCAAACAGTTAGCAATTGGGTTGCTTTTTTAACCATTTTCCAATATATAATGAATTTGTTAATAGCAATGTGCGTTCTTTAAATATGCATTCATAAATCTGAAGTTGTCCAGTCCACACTTATGTAAAAAAAACCCAAAACAACAAACTACATTAAATGAACCCCCCTTTTATTCTTTATTTCGAAGTAAAAACAATGCCAAAGAGCATTTTGAGGTTCCTTCTGTAACAAGTCCCTTGACTGAGCTGCAAGTTAACTACTTATCTTCTAGCATTAGGTATATGTGTAAACTTAATCACATTATATAGTTAAATCTCAGCATGGAACCACAAAACTAGGTGTTTGTCTACTGCTTTATCACTGATGACCTGAAATCTTAGTTCAAATCTTAGGTGGATTTTGCTTGATACTTGCAGTGACCACTGTGTGTCTGTCTGTAACCCGAAAATAAAATTACTTTGCACTAAATAAATAAGCAGTCAAATTACAGCCTGTTCATAGAATCTTTACAAATAGAAAAAACAATGAATATCAGTAACTAGGCTGTTAGCTATGGCCACGCCAAGGACTTCTGGTTTGCATGTTTCTCTGCAGGGCTGGGAGACACAGGATAGCTTGAAAAGCGTAGAAGACCGCAGCAGAGGTTCATGAAAAATGCAAAGCCTTCAGTTTTATCTGTTTGGGGCTGAATTCATGCCTATGGATGAATGGCAAAATGTTATTTTGGTGCAACAAACATTTTTTTTGTAAAATTTCATTTCATGCTTATCTAGTATAGAAGACAGTAACAAATATTTTTGAGTTTGATTCCATTTGGCTGTTGGTGAGTTTTGTCTCCTGACAGTTGCAGTTGTGAGTGCTTGCACACTCTACGTGGGACTGGCTATTTTACAAACGACTTATACAAACCCTGGAATTCTTGGCTTGCAAACGGACTGGAATGAATTATGGCCTTTTCCATAATAGTGTGTCATTCTAGTTGTTGTGTATAAAATTAACTAAAATCCTGAGCACAGGAAAATGCCTTCAGCCAATCCTTTTCTACTACTAGGCTGTTTCTAAAAGATCATATTGTATTAACTGTTTCAGGTCCTTGAACTTTCAAGAAGTGTAGTAGCTGGCAAAGATCAACAGATTAATGCAAAAGCCTTGGCTTTATGAAACTGGGATCCTTTTGTTTTAAGAAAACAATAGGAAGGCTTCCATTTTTTATTTATTTTTATTTTTAATGGGGAGATTCTCCTGAGCTAAGTAACACGATGCAGAGCCCAACAAAGTAAAAGGAGTTGGGTCTATTCCAAGTGTATTTATTCCTGGGGTGGCTATATGGAATCTCCATACATAGGAGAATTGAGGGGTTGCCATGGAGCCTATGTGACACAAATGAAAATTTGGATTCAAATCACAGAAGAAAACCCCATATTTGGGGACAGATCAGAACTAAACAGGATATTTAATAACTGAACATCATTAGATGAAATCCGCATTCTGGGGAATAGTTCCTACCACAACAAGAGATTCTATCTTTATTCCTTAGAGACTGTAGGGAAGAACTGGGGATTATGTATCACTTAAATGTGCCACACACATTGTCTCTGAACACTCTGGTAAAGAGAAAAGCCTTTTCTAAGGTCATGGCTGCCCTCACTTAGCTGGATTGCTTTCAAGTGAAAAAAAAATTAATAAAAAGGGGGAATTTTTACATATTTCATGTTACCTTTGATTGTTAATCTGGAGTATGATGTGTGGAAAAATTTTAAATCTTTAAGGCATCTTTTAATATTTTAGTTATCTGAAATATTATCTGATTTATTAGGTTCTATGATATTGGATCCAAGTCAGCACAGGAAATACTCAGATGCAGTGAGTCGTTACAAAAAAAGAGGTCAGACTATCCATATATCTTCTTATGTTATTGGGAAATTGCTTCCCAGACAGCACTGTAATGTGAGGTTTTTGCATCTTATTCTATCCCCAGTGGTTGCGCTGTGTCTTCCTGCACATGCTCCGCTGTCCCAGTCCCTAAAAGAGCTCACTTCATATTCCCCAGAATACCATGAAATATGGAGACAGTGATATTTTCCAATTTAGGAGTAGAACATGTGACATTCTAGGAAAAAACCCTCTTGGTTATACATTTGTGGAGCCCTATCTCAAAAGAACTTCAAAAGCTAGGGATAGACAGTAATCTTTTCATGGGAAAATACAAATATTTTTGAAAATACTGTGTGTTGTGCTAACAGAATGCAGCATAAATTCTGCTACAACTGTATGGATTTGAATGAATTGTTATACAAAGCCAAACTGTACTATTTGCTTCAGAACTTTATTCCATTTCTTAGTATACATGCATACATATAAAAAAATCAAGAGGATGAGTGAAAAAATTTGCAATGTCAGAGATAAAGTGCTGTGGAGGTGCAGGCAAGAGTTGCTATTTCAGGTGCTGGGTTTTTGGACTTTGTTTATTTACCTTAGACCTTCTCACAACATCTGACAAAATTATCTCTGGATGCTTCTCTCATCGCCCTCAGCAGAGGCTGCAGCTTTCTGCCCCTGTGTTGCAGCCAAAATTGGAGACCAGCAGCTGATCCAGAGTGCTAGAGTTGAAAGCCCTGTTGAAAGTCAAGTGTTTTATCTCAGGTTGTTTGCAGCAAGGTTTTGTGGAATTTGCTCTCAACCAGGATGCTTCCTGTCCATCTTAGTTATACTGCAGAATAAAACATGAGTAAAAAAAAGACAAACCACATTTAGGAGTGAAAACCTGCAGGACTAAGTTCAGTCAGCCTCACTTGCCCCCAACCCCCCTTTTTTGTGTTTTGTATTGCCTTGGATGCCTGAAGGTCTAGAGCACAGGGATTTATGTGGAATTAGACTGCCCAAAATCTGGAACAAGGATCTCCAAGCAGCTCTTCTCTCTTAAGGATGTGCAGAAAACCTGGTTTTCCCCTGAATTATGAATCAAATTCAAGGTGTCGATTCTGGTTCTCAAAACAAGACAGGACCTGAGCTCACGTTTTGCAGAGGACTGTGGCAGAGACAGGGTTCGTCTGTGTCCATGGAATAACCTATTATGAGAAAGGAGGACCAATGAGCAGGGTGTGCATCCATGACCTGTTCTCTCCAACACACCCGATTTCTCTGTGTACTCAAAAAACGAAATACTAAAGGAAAAGCCCAAGCAAAACAAACCACTGCCATATGTACAACTCCTGTCGAGACAACCAGCCATATATAACAGATACCTTGCTAAAAAAAAAAAAAAAGAGGTTTCCATACTTCCATACACTTGTGATGACCAAAGTTATGTGGAATAAAACAGGCGAAGCGATTTTTCTGGTCTCCAAATCCAGAGCCCCTGCATATTTAGGGAGTTACCTTGCTCACACCCTCACCGTGGCCCAGGAAATTTTGTGTTCCTGTTATATTTGCATTGCTGTAATTTTGCAACACGTTTCCAGTCATATTTATATCCTTCTGTGTTTGGGATGACCTAGCACATTGTTTACACATTGCTATCTGACACGCTTGTTTATACCGTTTTAGTCACCATATTGCAGGAAGGGGATATAATTTGTCTATTTCTAAAAGCACAGCATGCAGCAATCTGAAGAACGGTAGGTCTCAAGGAGACCTAGTGATGAGAAAAGGTATTAAAGCTACATTTTTTTCCCTCAAAGGCAAAGGAAATCTTTGAAGTGACCTTGTCCCATAACTGAAAATGATTTTGAAAAAAATTTTAACAGGTGACCTGGTCTGCTACTTTAAGCCCAAGTGTAGCTCCATAGAAAGAAGTAGGCATTGTAATGCCCAAGTTTTCCACATTATCTAATAAAGATAATAGGATTGGTGCTTATGCAGCAATGTATGGGTCAAGTGCCTAAGAACAGAAACCACAAAATGCAGAAGGCTGAACTGGAGTCATATAACCTAAGAAATGGCGACAAGAGAGGTATATTTTAAAGACCCATCCTACTGTAGAATGAAGATTATTTACTCTGGACTCACTGAGCCTTGTAGCCCTGCACATCCTTTTGGATTTTATGCAACATCTCCAGTTTAGTTATCCACATCTTTGTGGACTGGCCAAAGTAATTTTTGATAACTTTGGAAACATTTCTATTTATTTGCACCATTATGGTTAAAGTCTTCTAGGTGAGAAGGTGATTCATTCTGTGGTCTGGTAGATTGGTGAGGTTTGGAGGATGCATGTGTAATGTGCCTTTTTTATCCCATAATTTACCTAGGTGCTCGATTAGATGCTTTTTTTCTCTAAAAGCTCAAATGAGAGGACCAGTATTTGTCCTTGAAGACCTTGCCTTAGTCATTTCAGCTGAACTTTTATTTTTATACCTCAGCTGATATAGCACTAGTTACCTCATTGGACAGAGAGAGTGGTGCTGCTTTGTACGGTGGCTGAGGCAAAATGCAAGCAAAAAGAGATTACCCGCTTTTATTTAGGGCAATGGAAAGTTTGGCCCCCTTGGCAAATGCAGTCAGCCACTGGATGAGTTGCCATTGCTTGCTGGTGCTCTGCATGGCATGGCTAGGACCTCTTCAGAGATGGGACGTGCCTTCTGCTCAGTGTCCGAGTCACAACTGCAAAGCAGCAACAGCTTTGCTCACCTTTCATCTGGCAGAGAACTGGTTTCCAGGCTGGCTCCACGCTCACTGGGTGAGCCTGCCAGAGGCCATAGAGGCCTTTGGGGTGCAAAAGGCTGCGTCTCTGTCAATGCTGGCGCAACTGTCTGCAACGCTTCCAAGCTATGTGAGAACCTACGGCTCTTAATAAGGGGCCTGTCCCTACGGACTAGTTCTCCAGCATCAGACAGCTTTCTTTTCCAACCCATACGTCTCCTTTAAAAAGGTTGCCTCTGAATCAGTCACTGAGAATGTCAGAAGTTTATTTCTATCTCTGGATGGACACATTATGAATGTTTATAGAAGGAAAGCCTCTGTTTTCTCTCTTTCATATTGCCAGTCTTCCTGCCGTTTTATTCCTCAAGGAACAGAGCAGCTGTCAGGAACATGCATGCATTTCGCTGCAGTTGCATCCACAGTGACAACCAAAAAAAAAAACATAAAGGAGGGAGATAATTAACATATTGCTACTTTTCTCTTTGTACTGTGCTGCTTACACATGTATTTACTAACATGCTGCTCTAATATGGCTCCCATTAGAGTTATAAAGTTTTCCTACATATGGGCTTTAAGCTTTTCTAAGCATAAATTTGACTTTTATTGGAGAAACTTGATATAAGACAGTAATTTCAAAACTGACTTATTGCACACTTATTGGCTCAGTTCATGAAGTTTTATAAGATGTCATTATTTAATTCACAGAGCCTGCTTACAGCTGCTGCTGCTCTTCTTGGAACACCTTTTTCCCTTGGCAAAATTGCATGCTACAACCCCCTCCAGTTGGTAAACACACAAACAGACCATTGAGCACTGAAACAAAGTATTCTATATGCTTCTGAAAGTGATCTTAATGTCTGCTTGAAGGGTTGAGGCAACAGTTTTGAAAAACAGAGTTTTCTGTGCATGACCATGCAGTCAGTGGGTTATCTTTGGAGCCAAGATTGCCCGCAGTGTGGTTGGGACAGCGTGTGGCTGGAAGCGTGGTGCGGTGCAGACATACTTAAGCTTATGTTTTAAATGAGGTGGCTGAGGTACTGCGAGGAGGCCAGTGGCCTGGGATGAGAAACCCAGCTGAGAGGCTGGCTAAGTCCATGTCCTCAGCCGCCTGCATGTGCCATGCTGCCTCTGAGCTTCTCAGCAGTATGACTTGGTGCTGTTGCTGCATATAGGAAGAGGAGGAGGACCAGGGGTATGCTGCAGAAAGCTTCTGGCCAGCTGTCTCAGCAAAGAGGCATTGCCCCACACATCTTCACCGCAGGATGGCAGCAGCAGATTTCAGAGCCGTGGGTGTTTTCTGCACCTCGTTCAGATCTCTGCAGCCGTTACTGTGCCTATGCTTGTCCCTAGCCACAGGTCCACGGGCTGGTGAGATAAAAGCCAGTTCAAGTGTGTCCACAGTGTCTCTGCTGAGGTTCCCAGGCAGATAGGGATGACGAATTTTAGTAAGGCTGGCGTGGAGTGGAGGGCACTGTGCTAGGTTGTAAACCAGCAGTAAACAGATCCTCACTAGTCTTTCCATTCTACATTCAAGTTTTCCCTCTGTATGGAGAGATTTAAAACTTTGTCCTGTGATGTTTGTCTTATGTAACATCTCTAAGGCTGGACTGTTCTAAGGTTGGTCAGTTTAACCTCCCTAAGTGTTTTGTGGGGAGGTCCAAACCAGGCTGTGAAGAGGCTTAAATTATCTTGCAACATTCACAACAGGAACTTTAATTAGTAATTGTTATCATAGGGTTTTTTTTCTGGAATTGCTTCCTTTGAAGAACTGAGCAAACATGGTCCAGCATTCGACTCTTTAGGGCTGAGGGACTTGATAAGGCAGGAGGAGATGCTAGTAGTTCTCTAAATCATTCTGGCAGTTGGTTGACATCTTTAATCTTATTCACCTGTCTCTGAAGAACCTGCAACAATGACTGGTAGCTGGCTTCTTCTGTAGCTGATTTTCTTTTCCGTATGTCTCAGCATTCCTACATCTGGTGCAAGAAACCATAACAAAGCAAGAAAAACCATTACATTTCAAAAACCAAATGCGAAATGTTCTCATGTGCTCTGTGTATGTATGTATTTTAAAATATGGCTGTTTAGAGAGGTGTAGGAAGGCAGAAAACAGCCAGATTCTTTTCAGCAAACATGTGGAAGGGTGCCTTAGTTGGGAGGCTGGTCCAAGGCACTCCGTCGCTCTCTGACCACCAAGAACTCCAGGCTCGTCTGAAGTGAGGTGGAGAGCAGGAGCCTGGAGTCTAAAGGCAGGAGCTATGAGTTTACCTGCACCCTGCTGCCTCTCTAGGACCATCCTCACCACAGCCTTTTTTTTACTTGATGAAAGTTCTGTCCAAAATACACTTGCGAAGCGGATGTGCTATGATGCAGTTTCAGAACAAAGGGGCTGACAGTGATTCAGCTGTGTGGAACATTCAGACTTATTTCATTAAACATGCCCATCTGTAATGTGTATAGTAAGGGTAACCTGACTCTGTTGCTGCCCTAAAGGGAGCACACCTTATTTTCTGAAGCTCGGGTAATTTCCTCTGTAGGCTTGTCACCCTTCCATAAGCTAATAATTATGCTGAAGATTAAAAACTGAAGATTAAGATACCAGGTTATAATTTGTAATTCTGCGATAGGAACATGAGTTTTCTCTGCTTGTTCATTTGTTTGCTTTGTAGTGTTTCAGTCTGTAACTTGAATGTTTGAATTCAATACCCAGCAAGATGTACTACGAGTTGTTAAGCTCTCTGGAGAACATAAACATGTTCTTGTCATTGTGTAAAGGTTCAGCTTCACTCATATCCAGTATCTTGTTTCTAACAGAGGTTGGCAGCAATAGAATGCTAAAGCAAGACATGTAGATCTTTGCCCATCTTCCCAGCCTCTAGGAATCAGTGGCTTATTGGTGCTCCACAATGACATCCAGTAAGATTAACAACTTAAGGTAGAGCTACCTCCCATAAACCTGTCTGATTCTTTTTGGTTTCCATAACTTAACTGTATTCAGTGTTAAAAACTAGTTCTGTATAGGCATAAAAAATTTCACAGGTTGCCCAAGGCAAAGGGTAGGTCCAAAGACAGTGTGGCTATCTCCAAACAGTGCTTAAGGATTTCTTATTCATCTTTACCATGCCACATGTCACTCTGTAAATTCACTTTTCTGCTGTCACTTTTCAAAACCGAGGACACCTGACCTAAGTATTCTCTTGAATGGCAGGTGCCATGCAAGGTGAGTGGTGTGGTTGACACACCTGAGGGATGGGTTACCATTCAGAGGGACCTGGACAAGCTTCAGAAGTGGGATCATGTGAACCTCATGAGGTTCAACAAGGCCAAGTGCAAGATTCTGCATCTGGGTCTGGGCAACCCTTGTATCAGTAGAGGTTGGGGGATGATGAGATTGAGAGCAGCCGTGTAAAGAAGGACTTTGGGGTACTGGTGGATGAAAAACTGGGCAAGAGCTGACAATCTGCACTTACAGCCCAGAAGGCCAACTGTACCCTGGGCTGCATCAAAAGGAGCATGCCCAGCAGGTCGAGGGAGACGATTCTGTCCCTCTACTTCACTCTGGTGAGACCCCACTGCAGTGCTGTGTCCAGCTCTGGAGTCCTCAGCACAGGAAAGACATGGACCTGTTGGAGCAGGTCTAGGGGAGGGCCACAAAAATAATCACAAGCGTGGAGCACCTCTGCTGTGAGGACAGGCTGGGGTTGTTCAGCCTGGAGAAGGCTCTGAGGAGACCTTATTACAGCCTTCCAGTACTTAGAGGGAACCTGTAACAAAGATGAGGACAAACTTCTTAGTAGGGCCTGTTGCGATAGGTCAAGAGGTGATGGTTTCAAACTAAATATAAGGAAGAAATTTTTTACAATGAGAGTGGTGAAACACTGGAACAGAGAGGTGGTAGATGCCCCATTCCTGGAAACATTCCAGGTCAGGCATGATGGGGCTCTGAGCAACATGATCTAGTTGAAGATGTGCCTGTTCATTGTAGTGGGGTTGGACTAGATGGTCCCTTTGAACTCAAACTATGCTATGATTCTATGTGTGATTGTCCTGGTTGTCTGTCTCTCTATTTTCTCTAATTCTAGTAGGCAGATTCAAACCAGTTGAGGATCTGCTCCAAAGATTTGTACCTACCCATGCATTTAAAATGAATATGCAGGACCAATGCCTCAATGTTTTACTTGACTTTATTCCATTGATGTGTTGGTCTCTAGGTCTACCTAAGACCTAGAGGTCATCCACATGTCTAGTGGATGGTACATGTTCAAAGCAGATAGTGTATGCGTATTTAGGAATACAGCCAAAAAGCCCAAAGCTTCTTCTAAGACAACGGAAGCTAAAGTGCCCTGGTATCCCTTCAGCTGGACTGGTTACCTGTTGCCAGTTGGTTCTTCTGGCCTAATTCAGTAGTTTCAAATGTATCTCTGAACTTCATACACTGTTCTCCAGCAGAGACAATTCAAGTGTGTAAATGTTTTCCCAAATGCAGGACCGCATCTTCATTTTTATTTGCTTTATTATGAATGCCTTTCATAATGATGCTTTCAAGGGCAAGGACTATACTTTTACCAACCTCTCTGCGCATGAACCTCTCCTGGTCAGACGTCAAGAGCTTCCCCTGCCGTTGCCTTCATTCTTTTCCTCCAGCCATCGCTCTGTGGGAAGGCAAGTATGTTATGAAAGTGAAGCTCATTTCCTAAGCAAAATCAGACCCTCTTCAGGTCTTGTACTGCAGTCGTCTCTGTAGTTCCCCTATTAGACCACTGTCAGGAGCTGCACTTATTTTTCCCTCCTAACAATATGGCACTCAAATGCCTACAATGCAAACCCACGCAGTGACTGTTCTCCGCACCAATTGCGTTTCCACTTCAAAGCTATTGGAAAACTCAGGAAAGGGCAAATGTTGTCCAAGGACTGCGTGGACAATGACATCATCTGGGAAATGCTGGTTCCCCCTAGAGATTTTTGGGACCTGCACCCCTGCCCCTCTCTAGGCTTGATGAGGCCTGTGGGCATAGAACTGATTTATTGGAAACTGACAGTCAGAGTTTAAATATGCTCTGATGACAGCTGACTTTACTTGCTAGAGCTGTTTCACAAGGCTTTTGCTAATGATTAAAGCAGATGGACAGGAGGAAGAAAGCAGAAAGCTCGAATGTGTGAGAGGTGAAAGGGCAGGAGAATTAGCCCAGAGATTTCCTGTGGTCTGTGGGTGTTTTGTGTTGTGTGCTAAATCAAGGAATTGTTTTTAATGAATAAAGGCACTATACTTTAGCAGCTTAATTACAGCTAGCCTTTTTCTCCTGCCACGGTGGGAGCGGATATTATTGTAGATGTGCTTGTGGTGGAATATGAAATGGTCTCACTTTACTTTTCTGGGGTGATATTCTGCAATTGTTTAATTTGGGGTGACCCTCCAAAAGGCCAGGCTGCAAAATATGCTCAAAGTGAGCAGCATGGCATTGCATGAGGCAGCAGGGAAGGCGAGGGGGAGGCTCTGGCTGGGCTAGCCATTAGCCAGCAGCTGCCTCTAAAGCAGATGTAGTTGTTGCATCTGCTGTACGGAAACTTCGCAGGATTTTTCTTTACATTGGCCTTCATGTTTCCCTACTACCATACCACTGTCTTTGATTTGTCGGTACTAAGCAGCTACTATTGCTCCTGCCCCAGTGGTGTGCCTTGCCGGTGCACCTCCATCCACCTTGAAGGGGAGCTCAGGAAGGCTTGGGGAGCAGGGCCAGTTTGTACACCAAGTTCCAACCCCACATAAGGCATGCTCTGGTGACAGGGTGTTAGAAGGATAAACCATCCCAGGATGACGCTTCAAGGTGCATGTTCCTCAGCAACTCTTTGCTAAGTGTTACCTATCACATTTCTAGATAGTCTTATTGTCTGTATAAAACCCCTATCTATTTTTAAACCTTATTTTCTCACCTTTTTTCATGTCCTGTACTCTCTGCCCCCCTTTTGCATTCTGCTCAGGTTTAAACATCATCTTCGGATTTTCCTGCATGACACTCAAAAAGCCCTCATTCTGCTTTCAGTTGCTGAAGTATCTGTGTAAATGAACACATAACTACATCATATACTTCTTTATGTGGCCACGGTGATACCAAAATGTTCTTCTTTACTCTCCAGTATTGAAACTATTAAATATATTTTAATTCTATCTTAAGAAAAATGGCAGTACAAGTGATGCTCTATTTACTCCAGCATCAACTGCATTGCAAATTAAATTAAATGCATTCTTCTGTCAAAGAAAACATCTGCAATTCAAAGCAAAAACTGTGGTTTGGTGAATTTTATAGTTCAAATCTGAAAGGAAATGATTTTGTGTAAGCATATGAGGAAATAAATGTAGTGCTACCTATCCAAATTCTTTAAATTTTGTTGTTTAATATCTGGTTTTGTGAAGAGTTGGCTATGTATCTGCATTGTCTTGAAGATTTTTTTTTTCAAATTAATTATTCTACTAGGTAAAAATTAAGTCTTCATAAAAATATCAATAAAACAATGAGAAAAGTGTTTGCAACTTGCATTCTCCAAAACTCTTCCATCTGGAAAAAAACACTCCACTTGATGAGTCCAAATAATAACAATGATGATATAAGGAAGTGCTGCAAGTTTTGTAATGCACAGGAATTTTCCAGAATAGCAAAATTATCCTCTCTTTTCTGCATCTTTCTGTTGCTATTTTACTGTTGCTTTCACTTGCCTATTCCCTGTAATTTAACATTTGGAATAGTAATTTGTTTTAACCTCTCCAATAAAACCCTGAGAGTTTCTTTCTCTCTTTTTCATTAAGAGTCTCTGCATATTTTAGGCAAAAATGGTTCTCTGTTGTGGAAGAATCTATTTGTTGTGAAGAAATCCACCTTGAGAAGGCTGTGAAGATTTCGTACGTTCTGGTGAAGATAGGTAAATAAAAATCAGGAAAAAAACCTTGTACTGAAATTCAGCATGATCTTTCATTTGTATATGGGCAGGCATAGTAAAGCCACAGATAAAATATTTTATGGAGTTTGGCTTAAGATGAGAAAAGAACCAAACCAAAATAACGTTTATTCCTGTAAGGGAAAAAAAAAAAAAAGAAGGGAGAAAAAAACCTCAACAACTTTTGTTCCAGTAATATCTCTCCAGCTTTGATTTAAGCTTTAGTTTCATTCAAAAAAAAAACCAAACCAAAAAAAACCAAAACACTTCACTTTGTCTGGTTTGAGAGTCATAATCATGCAAAACAACCACGTTTTGCCAAATACAATAAATTGTCTCAAGTTCAGTCTAAATTTGTCTCACATTTTTTCCAAATTCAATAAATATTTATCAGGTTGGACAAAGGTTTGAGGTTTCTATGGATTCCCTGAGTGTGTTTGGCCTCCTTTGATGGTTTGATGCAGAATGAAAACACAATTCTGCTGAAATCTAGAAGGTGGTGCCCGAGGTGGGCAGATGGAGATCTGTGCAGTCGTTTGTCTGGTCCCCCAGAATTTTTTAACTCATGGAAATCACTGTCTAATGGAGCACTCCAGTGAGTGGTGGAACATCAAGTACCAATCCCCCACCTGAACGAACTCTTCTCTGAGAGGTGCTGTCTAAGTTCAAGTCCTCTGACTTTAGACGATGATTTTCTTTTGACTGGGTGATATTGTGTAAAATTATGAATGTATGTAGCATTCTTTTAATCTCTATTTAAGCACACCACCTTGATATCAATGTGTTTCTGTGACTGGATGTATATTTACTGAGCCTGGAGATATTCTTCCCTATCAATTGAGAGATTTCTAGTTTGATGGATATTCTTATTTGTTGAGGAAATAGGGAACCATGGTGATCATGTAACTTAGAGATTGAAAAATCCTGACTTACAATGGTGCTGTGAAGTTTGCAACACTACCTTTCATTTTATAACTTAGTCCTGCCGTCCATTCAGGATTGTTTAATTTTGGCTTCCAAGTAGAAATGTCTTTGGCTGAGTAGTCAATTAGTCAATTTTCCTTGAGTACACAGAATTGTGGAATTTTCCTCATGGCAATTTTGGGATTAGGACGTGTTAGGAACAAAATGAACAAACACGTGAAAAAAAGCAAAGCAGTATTGGCAGTAGTGTGTGAAACAATTTGGGAATAATTAAGCACATACATAGATTGAATTTCATGTTAAAAGCTTAAGAATTAAATAATGTATTATTTTTTCTGCCATATTAAGTTTACTTAATACTTTATTATTGCCACATTTGAGGAAAAACTAGAGAAATGTTATTTTCAAATGTGATAATGTCTACTTTTGCTTTAACCAAACTACAGTTAAAGGAGGAGTCACAATTACAGCAGGGAAAATGCTATCTGTATTTAATATCAGCAAGAGTAGAAAGTTGATTTTAGCTACTACTTCCCATCACAAAACACACAACAAAAATGTTAGTGCTAGTGAAAATTCATCCAGGCTGCTGATTGTGCTTGTCTGAGAACACTTTGGTCCCTACTTTTGTTGAGATGTGAGAGACTCCTGCTCTATATACTGTGATGCAGCATAAGCAAAAGGATATAAAGCTATCCTGCAGTCACATTGCACCTAGTCACATACGATGGCAATTATGAAGGACAATGAGCTTGGACAAGGGAATGCAAAGAGGTACTTGAAATATCCAGGGCTGGCTCCAACCCTCGTGGTTTTGTTTAAACTCCCTGCATTGATTGTGTTGGGGGTGTCAGTGGAACCTCGAGATGGGAGAAATAGCGGTGTTGGGACTGTTTGGCACAGTCTGGTTTATGGTCAGACTCCCACCTGTGTTCAGAGCTGTGCTAGCATTACTAGCATTGCTAGTTTGTCTCTGGATGTGACACTAGGGGACAACTGAACGTATCTAAAGCCAAGATGAACTTTTTTCATGTTGTTACCACATGAATCAGAGCCAAGGAAACAAACAAACAAACAAAAAACCCCACTCTGTTTGCAGCTGTCCTTTGCAGCTGTTTTGGAAGGAAGAGCTATGTAAAAAGCAAAGCATCATTTTCCCAAATGTTCTTAAAGTGTGTGGTATTATTTTTTTCTAACATTATCAGTTTTCTGACTTGATCACCATTGCCCAGGCATTCATCCATCTCACTTGTTTGTTCTGTATTTGTAATAATGGATTACCTTCAGAGGGGTGAGTAGTGTCTGTAAGATACATCTCATAGGCAAGAGGAGATAGCATACCGAAAAATTTTGAAGCCAAGAGGGGAATTAAGAAAAATGAGATTCAGACATTAAAAGAGAGCACTGACACTGACACTTTGAATTCTGAGAGCAAGGAAGCTGGTGAAAGCAGGAATCAAAGGAAAGATGTATTGTATGCTGTATATTTTATTTAACTTCTGAAATGGCATAAGGGGGAGCTATGGCTAAGATCAAAGGAGAATGGAAGGTGCCAGGACCAAAGAGGGAACCATGTATAAACACCTGAGTCAAGAAAATTCTTTGTTTTTCCATCCTTTGCTCTGGGAAAGAGGAGGGTTGGGATGTGAGACAATAAAGGAGGTGGTATGGAGAAATTGGCACTCTTCAGTGTCTGAACAGGGCACAGCAGAGGCCAAAGGAGCTGCCCAGGCAAAGACAAAAGGGGTGGCAGAGCGTAAAAAGTGCAAAAAGCCCAAGGTGGAATTGAAGGCTGAATAGAAAGTCAAGACGCATCAGTTCAGTGGAGAAGACTAATTTACAGAGGGGAGAAAGCAAGTCAACAAAAACCAGGGTAAAACACACTGAAGACTTGCAGAAAGGGGACAGCTTTTACTACACACAGCCTGAGAGAACTGTGCCTGGATGTGTGGGAGCCAGTCCAAGGCTGTAAGTTAAAAAAGGGTAAGAAAACATACCAGCAGGAGTGCTGAATTGAGATCAAGAGGAAGCATCCTTACAGGTCACTGGAAAATCAGCGTCTGCCAGTCATTGTCTCACTGTGGCCACAGATATCTTTTAGCCAAAGTGTTTAATCTCAGATATCCCTCTGTGTGAGTTCTAGATCCATGATGATATGTTGCTGATGCTGAGGAAGGTCCTTAGACTTGATCAGCTTCGGTAGAGACGTAGCACTTGAGCCCTGATTTTGGCTTACAACCCTCTGCTCTGCCATTTTGTAACACGGGTGCCTGCCCCAGCCCTGCAGGCCCAGCTCCCATTGGAAAAAAATCAGGATTTTTCCTGCGTAAAGGATAGGATAATGCCCTTAGCTCCACTATAGAGAATGCAATGCTCTTCTGAAAGAAAACAGTTCATTTCAGTGTGGCAGTTGCTGTGTAGCAAAGTCCTTGTAGAGCCCTCTGGAAGATGTTGGTGGAACCAGCCACTGTTTTCTTGCATCTTGACAAAATTGCAACAACAAATCACAAGCTTGGGACAAGCTGAAAATGAAGCAGAGGCCTGAACTCCAAATGTTCTTTGTTTCATGGGGTGCAGTGAAAACAATGGTAGAAGCAGTTGGCGGGTCATATTTTAACAACTGAACTTTTCCATTGTTTCATATTAATTTTTATAAATATACATTAATGTGACACAGAGACATGACTTGTGTAACTGTTTGCAGTATCTGAGACCATTCTGGTCATCTGAGTATTTTATTGCTTGCACATCTAATAGTGACAAGCTGGAGAAGCTGAATGTCAGCCTGCTTTATTCCGCCAGCTAATTCAGCTACTCCTCTCTTCTACTTGCTTTATTACCACCATAATTCCTCCCTATTAGACTGTCTGGTAGAAGACTAGTTGAAGGAAACTCACACTTCACGCTTGCTTCTGCCTTTGCAGTTATCATAAACGTCTCATGTGCATTGCCTCCTTTCCATATTATACACACTTCGCCTTGTTCACCAAGGAATCGGAAAGCCTAATGTATGATGCAACACTCACTGAAGAAAATGTATTGATACATTTGCTAAGCAAGTCACCTACAGGTTCCTTCTCCCAACGTTTCCTGCAGGCATGTGTTTCCCAATTCATTTTTGCCTGACGTATGGATTGGTTATTCTTATAATCACCACTTCTTATTTAAAGAACAGTGGTGGTTCAGACCAATGGTGTCTCGGTCAAAGTTCAAATGAGTGACAGATTAAAAAAAGTGCCTCTATCCTAAACAAAATTGTGGTAAATGGGGAGGGAAAATGTTCTGACTAAATAAATGAAAGGTAAGGAAAGTGAATAAGAAGTATATACTTATACTTTGTCTGAAAAGCTGTGACAAAGCTTTGCTAGTAGGAACAGAAGGCAGTACAAAAGGCCTTTGAGACCTGAGGGTCAGGGCTTCAGAGATGTTGTCGGTGTCCCAGCTTCTGGAGACAAGCCCTTACAGACCCAGATCACTGTTAGCTGTGAGGGCAGCAGAGACCTAATACCTCAACATCATTCTGGGGGCAAGCCTGAGAAGGGACTGATTGCCACTATGGACTGAAATGCACAGGTACTAACATTGCTCTGCTCTTTCGTCAGGATTCATTGCCTTACACAATGATTAAAAAATGAGAAGGGCAGTAGCTGTTTCTGATATATATATATGGGGGCTACTTCCTGTCAGCTGAAAAGCTCTTCCACTGAGTCTTTAAAGAAACTGGGAGGTATCCTGTAGGTAGCTTACACCAAGTGGTCAACAACCTCCAACCCAGTGCCAAGGTTGGTGCTCAGCATGTTGTGGATGACATGCAGCAGGACTAGTGCAAGGCCTGAAGATGGGAACCACAGTATCATAAAAGGGGTACCTGTGAGGGATACCAGCTCCTGCATCCTGCCTTCACTAATCTCAGCCCACAAAGAGTCCAGAGAGAGACACTGCTCGGTGGCACCATGCTTCTCTAATGAGCAGCATCTCATATGTTTCTAGAGAGACACATAATCTCTAGGAAAGAAAAATGAAGTCTGCTTCATGTCCCTCAGTTGAGTCTTTCATTACGGAGGCTTCATATTTTCTCTGAAAGCTTCATATGAACTTTCTGGCTGTGAAATGAAGCAGTCAGAAGACTTAGAGTGCACTGTACATGGCATGTCCATTTGAGGAGCGGGGAGTCTACAGCTTGGGTCCTTCTGCCATCAGACCAATCCCAGCAAAGGCTTTTGGCTTGATTTCCAAAGTTGATGAACATCTGCTCTTCTTGCTGACTTCAGCACACAGCGCAAAAGCTCAGCAAGAGCTCAGCAACTCTGAATGTCAGACTGACTGTGTGACATCCTGAAGCTTCCTGCAGTACTGGGAGGTCCACAATGGGATCGATGCTGGCATAAGACCATTTGTTTCACTATGCCGGAAGAAAAAACACTCATGCTCTGTGGCCAAACAGGCAATTGATGGGGGAAATGCAGCAGTGGCACAAAAAAATGTGGTGCAAGCTAAGGCAATCATCACTCCAGCAAGCACAATGAACACCTTCTGGCTACATACATGGCTACATGTGTTACGCGTTAGAGTTACACATGTTAACTATACCCATATATTTTTTCCTTCTGTAGAGATAGCCAAACCCTTGTACTGAAGGCCAGTTGACTGACGGACATAATGTAATCCACTGGATTCACAAGTCTATGGGTGCAGGAAGCCCAGGATGACTGCTGAGCTGCTGACCAGTAGCTTGACCTGGGGTGACCTTCCTTTTCTGATACTGCTGTTGGTCATCCATTCTCTGCAGTTGTAAGCTCCTGTCAGAAAAAACAAGCAGGAGCTGGGGGAATAGAGGTAGCTATTTCCAGGGAGTGCTACTGCCTGCTGATGCTTAACTTTGCCTTAGGAGGAGCTCTGGGATTGAGCAGGGTGGCTTAGGAGGAGGGACATTGAGGTATTGATATGGAGTTAGTCAGGAAGAGAGACAAAAGGCTGAGCATATGCTTAGAGATAATAATGGTGTGAGGAGCTGTGGGAGGTCATTACCCATCTCCTTGGCTCAATACAGGATATTTTGTGCTGAAACTGTATCTGACAGATATGTTTCTTCTTGAAAAGCCTGCCAGTACTAGAAATTGCACACCCTCCTTCAGAAGCACTTTCCAGTGCTTTCAAGAATCCTTATGACTAGAGGGTTTTCCCAATGCCTGATCTCAATCTTCCCTGATCCAACTGCAGCGTGTTACTGCTTGTTATATCTAAAAAGAGGTGAAAAGGGCAAGAACAAGTCCTTCCCCTTTGGCTGCTATTGTTCAAAGCGTTCAAAGCCTATTACCATTTCTCATCTCAGTTTTCTTTTTTTTTCTAGGCCAAGCAGTTCAAAATTTTTTCTCTCTCCTTGTTTCCTCAATCTCTGCTTGTTCTTGTTGTCTTTCTCTAAATCCCTTCCTTCACATCCTTTGAAATGCTGCATCAAGGCCATATTCAGACCAGATGAATGGTCTGAATTCATTCAAGACCATATTCAGGACTTCAGCAGAAGTCATCCAATAGCGCCAAAGGATGTCTCACAATGTCACTCCTATTTATACCCCCAGCATTTATCTTTTCTGCAGTTCCCAGCACCAGTAGCTCACATTTGATGTCTAAGACAGAGTCGCCCACGGGGTCCCTTTACTGTGGAGCCTGCTGTGTATCAAGCTATCCCTCTCGAGGAATTTAGGCTGCTGATTGCTGAGGAATAAAGCACTCTCAGGACAAACTAGCAAACCAGTGCTTTGACACATGGCTCATTTAGAAATGTACCGTTATTTACTGAGCAAGAGCCAGAGCAGTCAGCACGAATAGAACTGTTCTCCCAAGTCTGTGGAGAGCTGGCTGGCCTCAAGGCCAGTTTGGTTTAACCTCCAGATTAAATTCCAAGGCCAGGCCCTTGTAGCAAATAAAGCTGCTGGAATAATAGTAGCAGCCCTAGCAGCAAGGAAAACGGAAGATATAAGGTCTGCAAGAACTGTTTGCTGGTCCTGCAGCTGGCTAAGCCCACTGCACACAACCCGTGATGCCAGCCCTGATCAATGCAAACAGACATGTGCTTTTAAGCCCTGCCTACCTGTAAGCTTGTAGCAATTGGAGGATCCCCTGGACTGCTCCCCTTCAGCATTAAAGGCCCAATTGTTTCCTTGCTGAAACATCATGGAGAAGGGCGTGGTTACAGTAGAAGGGAAGAGTTTCCGGGTCTTCCCACCAGAAGGGTCCTCTTTGGCCTTCCAGCAGAAACTGATGCCTTTTTCCTTCTACTCTTTGTAGTCTCTTATTTGGACATTAGGTTCAAATTTCAAAATAAGTCAATACTAATGAAAAAAAATCCCCCTCAATAAATAGCTTGAAATGAGATTTTACTTTTAACACAGAGTCCTAGCAATAGCGAAACCAATGGGAGCATTTTAGTTTTCCTCAGTTTGAAAAACCAGTCTGCAGAAAGTACTGCACTGCTCTACATAAAGTTCACTGATTAAGGCCTACTATTCTTTATTTTTAGATAAAACATAATCTCTTGAGATGACTGTGGTTAAAGAGTACTCTGTGTGCGTGCATGTGTGTGTGCGTGTGTGTGTGAGAGAGAGAGAAGCACACAGCAGTTTTTATTTTCTTACTTTTAATGGGGCTATTTTGTGAGGCTGAAAATAAAATTTTTAAACTTGCCTTAATTGATTGTTTAAAGTACCATGGTGGATTTGTCTTTTAAACATAGCCCATGGTTAAAGTTCCCGTTGCATTGTATTTGAAGTAGGTCCTTTGTGCTTTAAAATGAAAACTGTAAAACTTTTGGTGTTTAAGGCTTTCTGACTCCAAGTTAATTGTTTTCCTTTAATATGAGCAGAATTAAAGATATTAAAAATCGACTGCTGGAGCGCATAATTGTGGCCTCCCATCTATTCTTCTTGTGGAAATGAAAGGAATATTGAAAGAGTTTCTATTTTACAATACCAGAGGTGGCCAAGCATTTACAACTCTATATATTCTTTTAGTTGAATTCTTCTAAACCTCACGCCTGGCTAGCAGTTTTCTCCCAGACGATTTTCATTTTCAAAACATTCACATCCAATAAACTACACGAAACATAGTGTGAGAGAAAAAAGGGGACAGGAAATGGCTCTGTTGCATGGTTATTACATCCTATTGCCTGTGGGTTGCTTTGTTATGAGTTTTAACTATGTAAATATGACGTATATGACATCAGAATTTAATCTAAAGCTACTAGGTGGGAGATAGAGTGTGACTTTATTGTTAAGGCTAAAATCAACTGGGTGTTGACAGGTCTCAAAAGTCACTGAGTATAAGCTTGAAAAGGAAAAGCTCAGACTGATAAGCTGTTCCTTGATTGACAACTTCAGGCTTGACTGCAAGTATTGAAAACAGTTGAGCAAATGGAGGGAAAAAAGTTTTATTTCATAAGAAACTACACTGGGAAATACATGAGGATTTATAGGCTGACGTAGCACAAAAACCTAAGAAAAACAAGTGTGAGGTTTATAAAATCTGGAAACTGGGAAAGGACATTGTCCGTGAATGATTTCCCCATTACAGTTTAATTAACCTTGTAAAAGCCCCTATGCAAAAATAATGCCACAATGGGGGGAAAAAAAAAAACACTGGTGTCCACTAGCTTCTACTTTCAACAAATCATATGTCAACAGCTTATGGCAAGGAGGTGGGTTGAAAAAATGAGAAGAAAATAAGAGTAAAGGATTTCAGTGGGAAATAAATGCACTGGGGAAAACAACACACTGATTTTTCATCTTTCTAGTGAAGTCAGACGAATTTTTGGCACTGTAAAATCCATTATGGAGACAATAAAATAAATACAGTTTAAAGTAGCAATCATGGGTTGATTGAAATGTTATGATAGCTACACATGCTATATCTTATCAAATACTATCCATAAGGAAGCATTCAATTCATATTCAATTCATATTGTGCCAATTATCATACTCTGTGCATCATAAACTTTTATTGCTTGTTATGGAATGCCACTCAGCCAACTTTTTCTTCAGATATTGCATCATCAGATTCAGATGGAAAACATATTCTAATGTGGCAAAGTGTTAAAGAAATCTAATACTCTGGGGCTGAATGAAAACGTTAAGGTTCATCTCCTGGATAAGGAAAACAATTTATGAATGCAATATTCATTTCCTGAGGTGGGCATGAGCAAAAACCTCATCTGAAACTTAAAACCTAGATGTTGGCCTTTACTAGTTTCCTTAGTTTAACTCATTGATGTCATGTATTATGGCCCACTGCTAAGACCACATCTGGGAAGGACTCGCTTTTTCCAGCTCTCCAGATCACTTTTTCAGGGAACTCCTTGTACAATTGCATGGTCTGAGACTTGAACCTCAAGGGCCAATGGATCGTGTTTCACTTTTAATATATTACTGAAGAATAGCAAAATAATCTACTTGCTTAATCTTAATCATGCCAGCCAATTAACACTTTGACACCCTGAATCACAGATGTTAAGTACTCCAGGGTAAGATTTCAGTGAAGCATACAAACTGTAATAAGGGTATGTGACTTTATGGATCTGAGGTTAATATATTTACTTAAGCATTCACAGTACACAAAGCAGTGCTGTAGCTATCAAAAGACAACTTAGACAACATTCACAAAAAGCACCCACTGTACATGAGGTAGATGTTGAAGTTGGGATGAGGTAGGAATATATCTTCTTGAGGAGGTGACAAAGTGCTTCTGATTGCTCTTTCAAGGCTTCTCAAGTCAAGGAGGAAGGGTTACAGTGATAGGAGTTCAGTCCAAAGGACTTGTGGAGAAGTGACTTTTAATGGAATCTCAAACCATTTCTGATGCACGTCCTACATGGAAACAATAACACCAGCAAACAACAAGACTCCCTAGCCCTTCAAGCAAACACACAGAAGCAGCTGAGCCAGGGGTAATCCTGAGTAATGCCCCTGGATATAGCTGACATGCTGAGGACAAGATCAAATTCTGTTCTCTGATGTATTGGGTCAGCTTGTGCAAATTGTAGTGTGCACCTCTTCATCCCACATTTAAAATCTGTTGATTTTAACGACAATTCATAAAGACAAGGTGACAACACAACCCTAGAAGAATACCTTTCTGAAGGGGATTTTTATTCTTTTCCTTCTAAATTCCTATGTTTTCACTAGATAAGCTTACTGACAGCAACTGCATGGGTTGGTAAAAGCATCCCAGGATCATTATAGGTGTAAAATATATGGAAATATTTCACCAAGTGTATCTCACAGAGTGCTTGACTCTGCCTTTCCGTATTGGTCCAAATACCTCTCCCAAACTTTATTCATCTGAAATCACTTTTGTTTGAGAAGAAAGCAATCAGAGAGGGAGGCAGTATGTTATGGTCAATTTATCTAATGTGTACAATGGAATAGAGAAAGATCTGTACTTAGCTTCTTTGAAGCACGTCTGTAGGTTTCTCTGTCTATCCTGCAGTTGAACATCAGCTAAGGTATCCTACTGTAGGAGACCTGTCTTCTAAGCACTGAAGAATAGGTATCTGCAGGGCTTAAGTCTGCTAGTCTGTCATGAAAGGTTTATTCCCTGTTTGGGAATCCTGTATTGCCAAAAGCATTGTCCCCAAGGAGACATCTGTATCAGTGGACAGTGAGTAGGACAGGAGCTACTGTTTTCAGTAAAGTGAATGGGGGACAAACCAGGTGTTCCCATGTCTCTGCTCCCACAAGGGGAGTAAATTTACAACAAATGGGAGTCACCAACCTTTCATGATGCCCCAATAGGTATATCAAGCACTTCACCTAGTTGAAAATCCCAGCATATGTACCATATACCTCAAAAAGAAAAGGGGAGAAAGAACACTGCAAGATGGCAGTTGCTCTGCAAGAGTCCAACTTTTCACTGGAAAGGAAGCAGCAAGGATCCTGACAGACTTGGTGACCACCAGCTGCTATAGCCTCCAATAGGCCCCTTATTCCTATCCGTGAGCTTCTCAGTTATCCACCAAAACATTGCTGCTGCTGCTCATGTGGAGCTGTCTCAACTTAGGAAACAAACTCCTGCACTGCTTGTGAGCTACACGAGCTCATAGGTTGGCTGCTCCTGCTTCTTTTTCAACTTTATTTAGCTGCCTGCAGTAAAAGAAAGTCAGCCTGCTCTCAGAAACACATATTTCCATTCTGTGAAATACAACCTGCTCCTGAGTCCTTGATCTCTCTTTCCCAAATATGAAATCTTAGCTATTCCCAGTTTACCCTGATGGAAAATTAATTGGCATCTATATGTACATGATACCAGACTCTGCTGATACAATACCTCTGACTGTCCATTGCATCCAAGTACTTTCTAAACGAAAAACTAGAAGTCTAGAGATCCTTCCTTTCAACTTCTTTATATGACCCATTGCTCTGCTAGGCTGCATTTTTCCTTTTTGTATGACAATTAAGAGTCAGGTTTTCAGAAGAACTCAGAGTCGATTATTGCAGTTCTTCTTTAAGTCAGTAGGATCAGAGTTAAGCCAAACCTGAGCACTTAAAAAAAAAAAAAATCCTAAACATGGATAGGCAAAAGTAAATATCTTTTTGAATGTGCTGTGGAACTTGAGAGTTCTTGTAGGTCATTCTACCCTGGCAGCACACTAGGAAAGCTACTGCTCTTCCTTTGTACAGAGAATAATTCTCTATCCATTCTTCCCACTTTAGTGGTAGGCACAGCCAGACTCCACATATTAAGGCACAAGCTGTTTTGTTGGGTTTGCTTTGTTTTGTTTTTTAAATCAACTGTTGCTGGTCACAAGTACAGCAAAGCACTAAAGTCTAAATCACGACAGAGAAAAGATGTAATCATGTGGCTAGGGCTGTTTGCCATCCCAAGGGCAGTGGTAAAGAAGAGTTACTTAGGGGGAAGAAAAAAAGAAAGTACCTCTATTGCATCTCTCAAACTCTCTTGAGGCCTCCTACATTCACTTTTTGAGTGTATTTTTTACCTTTTTACTAGACCGCAGAGCCAGAACTCCTACCTCACACTTCAGGATTCCCTTGGCAATGTCATAAAAACAGGTGCATCAGCCACCGCCAGACCTTTTCCAACAAACTAGTGATGAAAGAAATGTGACTATCACAAAACCTAGTTCCTTAGGCTACAAAAAGAGCAAATAGTTGTGCAACATACTGCACATTTTTTAAAAACTCTTTTTGGAGTAAGGTTGTTCTTCCCATTCAGTTATGCTTCAAATCTAACACACTATACAGGAACATTTGTCAATAAATTTCATAATCCTTCTGACAGAATTTACCACTAAATTGCTGCTGTTGTTACAGCTGCAGGAAGGCTAGAGGCCTTGATCCAAAACTCAGCACTAAAAAAGATGTGGGAACTCAATACTAGAAATTACGTGGGAACCTCAGCCATGCAGAGGAGCCAAAGGGGGAGAAGGAGGGCATCTGTTTACCTCTGCCTGTGCTTTTCCTGGAGAGGCGGAGGGATGCTGCAGTCAGAGCAACAGGTCAAAGAGCCCAAAACTGCCAACTGGTGTGACTTTGATCTGGGAATAAATAACCTTGGCAAACAATTTACTCCAGTAGCAGACTGACGTTACTGAAGCAAATATTGCTGGCTGCTCGAGTGGTGGATCCAACTTGTAATCAGCTGCGCAAACACGTGCACTGCAGTTCTGAGCAAAGAGGAGGTGCTGATCCCAGAGACTTGTGCCTCTGGCACTGGGAGAAAAGGTAAGTGATTCAGTTACTCAGGGAAATCCGATCGCCTTCACCGAGGTTATTAACAGTTATGTTTTGACTACTGTATTTTTAGTGCAACTGTCCATCTTATTTCTTCTTTGTGCATCAGTAACATTCCCTTACAACTGTATCTCATCCTTGCCAGTAAAAACTACTCTGACTAATACTTCTGCCACAGGTTGTAAAGTAGCAACAGGGGCCAGGTCCAAGCCCTGAGGTAGTCGGAAGTGGTGTGACAGCTCCGTCAGCTTTGTTCCTACGCTTTTTTAACTCCAGGACCTCTGCATAACTGGTAGCTTGCTCTGGAGCTCAGCTGTGCAACAAACCAAACCACTTGCTCCAAGAAAAACCGAAAACACAGAGGTGAGGATGGCTTGTGCCAAGATCGTCACCCTGAGAGTGGCAGTGGGGATGTGAGCCAGTCTATACCAGTAGAGATCTAGCAGGGATCCCCAAAACAACTTGGATGTATCCTCTAAAAACCAGCCAGCCACGTCAACCAATGTATCTGAGAACAGAGTAACTTAACCTGGCACCTGTACAAAGTCTGACCTCTCTGCTGATTCGATGTGAAATGAAAGGGTTTTGCTAGGGGAGGAGAGGACCAGCAACAGTGTGTGGGTATGATTAATGTAACAGTCCCCGACAGCAAATACAAGAGAAATCTGTTACCTGTCTTCCAGCACTGAGAGTTAATAAGCAAAAGAATCTTGGTACTTGTCCCTTACCCTTCTCCTAAGACCTCCTCATGGTTAGCTGCCAGCAAGTAGCGTCATCTTAGACTACATCACTAGTAAATTAAATGTACCGTCCTCTGGTGCTGAGGAAAAGACAGCGCTTAAGCTATTCTTGTATTCTCCAGAACAGAAAGGGTAGAAACCTTCTATTTCCTTCTCTTTTATAATACGTAGAAGATGAAAATTTCTTTCTTCTTGAGCTCTGTATAACAGGAATTTTGGCTAAAACATCATTGTCCAGTGAAGCTGGTCAGCCTATAGAGGCAGATCCTTACCCGTGCAGTCTCAGGATTTACACTTCTAAGTAACTAGTTTAAAGATACTATGGTAGCCTCACCAAAAAAGAATTTTTTGGTATTATTTATTTTGCTTCTGTGCCATGGGCTTGGAGGCCTGTGCACACATGTCTTGCTTTTTAGCTTTTTGTTAGACTCTACAGTGTAAGAAGTGAGATCAATGTACACTTGGTTTCTGCAGTGAGTGCTGAAATGCATAAACAGACAAACTGCAAGCCTATCAGCTGTGTTTGCTTAAGGATGTTAAGCAAAGCTCAGTTTCAAAGGACAGACAGATCTTGTGTCCATCTTTTCTTCTGTCTTCTTGTAGATGCTTGGATAGTCTGGAAAGGCTTAAACTCTGTGAAGGAAAAGAAAACAGAGGGACACAGGAATCAAGAAAGATAGGAGCTCTAAGGAGATCCTGCTTTTTCTAAGCGGTGTGCTTGTATCAGCATGAGGTGCCTCATAATTCATTTAAAGTTATCCTCAAAAATATAAATGGGAAAAACAGTGGCTTATTCACTAAGTTTACATCTATGGTAAAAAGCAGCTGTAAATAGATTCATTTACTTGCTGACTAAACTTTGGTCAAATTCTGCTTGGAGTTACAACTTGGAGTGTGCTTGGAGGCTAAATCTGGAGGGATTCCATCCATTTTTAGTGAGAGCAACTTTTCTCACTCCCAAAAGATCATTAGATTCCTTCAACACTTATTCTTTATTTTGCCAGGATAAAGATTCAGATGTTTTGATTTTTCAGTTCCATTTCTAGAATGCAGTTGTTCTATGTTCTGACAACATATGGCATGAATATGTTCTTTTTGATTTGATAGAGGAAAATTAGTCAAAAGTTCAGTCTTGCTTTAAGGCTTTTCATTCCCTTGTAAATGCTTTACTTTTTTTTTTTTTGATTGCCTTCTGAGCAATGTCAAAAGCCAGGACCAAGAAAATAATAAATAAAAGCCACTCAACTGAAGTGTCTTCCTGCT
>NW_010414391.1:52022-56611 GCF_000710305.1 Buceros rhinoceros silvestris
CTGCTGAAGTGTTGGCATGCCCAGCGTAGTAAAAATATAGGAAAGGAGTATTTTCAATGTTCACCGTGTTGGACAACGGGCCTGCCTAGGCAGAGGTTTCAACAATGAAATTATTGTACATACATTTGCTTTAATGCCTCTGTTGTTATCATGTTTTTTTAACGGCGGTGTTGGCTATTGCCAGATGTTCTGCTCAACAATGCTTGAGCACACATGGGAATGCTTGTGATGGCCAATCAAGTGGGCTGGCAAAATAGAAACAGATGGCCATGGATGTGTGCGCTAACACATCTTTAATGAAATGGAGCCCTTGCGTGGATGATTACATTGCGCTAATCACCGTTTGCCTGTCCTAACATCCCTGCCTCTCCGGTTATGTACCGCCTAGTGACCTAGTTTTGAATTACAACTCCTTTATTCACCTATTCCAGTTTTAGCTGCATTGGATCCTAGCAAAAGACCGTCCAATGCATGGAAAACTGCATGAAAACTGCTAGGTTAACAACAGCAGATATAAAAACTGCAGCCTGGCTTGAAAGTGCACAAAATGGAGCAGAAACGTGCTAATGATTTATTTTCTGTCTTTTACCTTTCAGTGGTTTTTATTATATAATATAGGGGCTGTGTATCATTGAGCTGCAGTTCAGATCTGAATCCAAAGCCACTCATGGTCCATTATTACAGTGAGAGTCAAACTTTAATAGATGCTCTGTGAGAGCACAGATGTGTGCCAAACTGAATCCTAGCTGTACAGCTTCCACGGGTTTTCCTGGGGATCTTTAGCTGTTTTCAGATGCAAACAGATGGGGTCAGGAGGGCAGAAATCTTGCAAGAAATGCTAATACAATTGTACCATCTGCAGGTAACTGCATGATCTTTTGGGATCCTTTGGGTTTGAACTCTAAATCAATTGCTAAATTCAGGAGATTCTAGGGTGAACAACATGCTATGTCTCATCTATAAGGAGGCTGTGAATGTATGCTTAAATATAAAATAATTTTACCAACTGCAATGTTTAACAAAACCCCCAACCTCCAATCAAATACCCCAAACCATTTGATTAAGACAAATTACAGGGCTGGAAAGGGATAGTAACTAAGAAGCTCTTGGATACAAATCCAAAACAGAGATTCATGTTCTCAGGCTTTCCCTTGCAGCCACAAGAGCTAGAAACTTTGTTTTTTTAGAAAGCTAGTTGAGATTTGAATAACAAAGGGCTCTACAAACACCCCTTAGAGGCTCATAGTAGCATGATCACTGCTGGCATTTCTGTACCTAGTAAGTACAACTCTGCTGGGTCTAGAATACCTGGTGAGGAAGGGTAAATAAGAGAGAAAAAACCCCCAACCTTTGTGATGTCCGCTCCATTCCTTCTACATATTGCAGAGGACCTTTAGAAACATGGGTGCTGTTGATTTTGCCTTTGTCAAGGCAACAAAATATTTCAATATTGCATCCAAAAGGCTAAACTTGGGCAGGATTTCCAAAAGCTTGTTAAAATGAGGGTTGTGCAAGGGACAGGAAGGTTCATCCTCCGTTTAATTCCGACCTACATGCAGCTGGGGGAGTGTTGTGGGAGAAGTTGAGCAGACAGTGCTTGGAGGACACCATGCAGCAGGTCCAGGTTCCCATGCTATGGACCACCAAGGACTCGGTTCCCTCCTGACCTGATGCCACCACACCAAAGCACAGTTCTTAATGCTCTTGCATTGCTCTTAATGAAGCTCTAGTGGCCACAGTTCAGCATCTTCATCCCTCAATCTTCCCATTGGGAGATGCCAGCCATTCCCATATATATGTTTAAATTATTAATGGATACTTTTTCTCTTCTGCCTAGTGCATTATGGAGATTTTTTCACATACTTGGGCTAGTTTTATTTAAAGGAACCCACATGTTATTTTACATTTTCAATTTTTTTTTTTTTTACTATCTTAGAAAGAGTGGGAGGAACCTTTAAGCCCCACAGAATTTTTTTTTTTTTTCAGAATATATTTGGTATAAGCTTGTTTTCGGCCAGATGTAAATGGACAGTATCCTTTTAAAGCACGTTCTCAAACCTCTTTGCACTTCTCAAGTAAAAATGGCTCATGTATTTTTGAGAGTGCAAACCATGGAATGCTAGATTTCAGTTACTGCTCTTAATATACTTAACCATTCAGCATTCTGTAATTGGGTCAATCAGAAGTTATTTCCCTAAGTTATACAAACAATACCCAAAGGATGGTGAAATAATTCTGAAATGTCAATCTTTCAAGATTCAGTTTTGTTCTAATAACATTACAGAAATTCCAAAAGTCTCAGTTTGGAAGTAACAGTAACACCACCAAGTACAGGCAATTTTTTAAGGCAAGAACTAGGGAAGTGATTTGTTCTCTTAACTTCCATTTTGGACTAAATCTTCCAATTTCAAGCTAAAATAATTCCAAAATACTGTTATGTCTAACCTTAGAAGCCAGAAGTGCAGTCACTAGTTCCACTTACACATAATTTACATAGTTGTTTTTATACCCTGGCTTTTCATGCTTAAGAACATGACAAAATCTGCTCTAATGCTCCTCTGAGTTCTCTCCGTTCCTTGATGTTGTCTACTTCTGAAACAGAGCTGCTTTTTTTTTTCCCTTCTCCTACAGATATCACTAGAGTAGGTAATTTAGCCTAGACCTATTCACTAGACTTTTTAAACCACAAATATATTGAATCAATACAAGAATATTGCCATCCATGGGTGATGATAATGCCCTGTTTTGTGTAGCTGCCAAGGCTAATATTTGTTTTACCTTTGCTATTCTTACACCTCCTAAAATAAATTAAATGATTACACAGCTTTTTCTCAAGCATCTTGGAAGAAGCAGTGCAGTGCCTCGGCAGGGCTAGAGTCTGGTAAGTGGTGGATAAGTGGACTTTCCATACTTTGTGCTCAGCAGGATGCTGAGTAGCTTTAAATTTATTTCTGAAAATATATAAATACCACTGAACAGAACAAAGAGATAGCAGAAATCGCAGTAAGTTCAAAGGATTTTGTTCTTTACGTTTCCAAACTGTCACACTGCTACAAACAACAGAAATCTAATTGACCCCTCAACTACAATTTTTAATTCAGAGCCAAGACTGGAATTTGGGTCAATGCGTTTCTAAAAGACTACTCCTAACCCATCCAGGTATTATCTTTCCAGTCTTTATATTCTCCTCTATTTACAGAGTTGAACTGTGACTGCTAGGAATAGCTTTTTTCTTATTATTAGTCACATGGGGCTTCAGTCAACTTCTCAGCACATCCAGCAAATAATATACTTCTAAAGTCACCCCTTACACAGGCTAGTCAGAAAATTACATGGTGTTTTTAACTGCCTATTCCAGAACTTTAATTCCGTGTTTTATGTGGACAACTGTCTAAGGGAATGGTGGACTCTCAATATTCTTGACCACTCACAGTCGCCATGCACCTCACAGGCACCAAGGTGTCACTGTCAAGACTGTAAGCAGGATGGTATTTAAGCTTCATCATTTGACTGAGTGCAGTACGAGATACAGAATAACCTGTGGTCTTTGTATACCACCTGTACCTGAAAACCAGCAAGTATTTTAGGTGTTGCCATTCAAAGATGGAAAGAATTGATACGTGCTCTCCATGGCTATGCTATTAACCAAACCAAGAGTGCTGGCCACCTCCAGGAGCTCAGACTCTGGAGCAAACTGGCCACAGAGAAGGATGAGCTCCAAGTTCCTTGTTTGTGGAAACCACTGGAAACTGGATGTCCTAGGTGCATGCAGCCTTAGCAAAGCCTCTTGGACACGGGCTGCCGAGTGGCACCACACATTTGCACATAGTTCATGCTGGTACCATTTTTATAGTCTCTATAAAATTGGAACTTCCATTATTGTTATGCATTATTTGTGCTACCAAAACACCTAGAAGCTCTTGTGATAGATCAGGGCTCTGATGCACTTGGCAGAACAAAATCTCTGCCAATAGCTAATTGGTGCAGAAGAAAACTCATTTGGAAGAGTTAAATGATGTATTTTAAAACTCTGTTATGGTTACTTTCCTTATAACACCACTACCTCATAACAACACCTTAGATACCTGGAATAGTGTTATGATGAGAGCAAGCTAAAGTATATTTATAACAAGAATAGGTCAATGGTCCAGAGAGTAGTTTCCTATTATGGGAGGGATAAAATAAGTAAAATCAATAAATCTCCAGATCATAAATGTAGCTACAGTCTGGGCAAGGTTGAGAAAATTATTAGCAGAGCCTCATGATGTCTGGATATTGTAGCTTGTAAATCTATACATACATATGTGTGTGGTTATGTACACGCTTGCTATGCATCCCCCACAGAATTCATTGAAATGCTAAAAGGAATGTGCATTTGGTGCTCCTTTAAGTTCTAGTAAAAGAAATAAAGAAAAAAGAAATAGAGAAAAAAGAAACAAGAAAAAAGAGAAAAAGGGAAAAGGGAAAAGGGAAAAGGAAAGAAGAAAAAAAACAAGAAAGGGAAAAGGTAAAAGGAAAAAAGACAGGTGAAAGAGAAAAAGAAAAGGTAAAAAAGAAAAAAGCAAAAAAGTAAAAAAGAGGAAAAGGAA
>NW_010414391.1:56688-71573 GCF_000710305.1 Buceros rhinoceros silvestris
GGGAAAGAGAGAAGAGAAAGAAACAAGGGGAAGAGAAAAACAAAAATTCCTAGGGAACGCATAGAGCTTTACTTCTACCTTTCAACTCATGGTTAATTTTTCATAAAATTGACTGTACAGAGGCATGGAAAAAATGGCTGTGTGTACGAGCCAGAGGTCTGTATGCTTTGAGGTCCATGAACTGTTGTGTCTTGTTTAAAATATGTATTAAATTCCTCAACCATTTCCTTCACTTGCACATTTATTGTGAGCTATCATCTTCTCTCATAATTTCCTAAATTTTATTAAAACCAAAGGGCTTTATCTCTTCAAACCTCAGAAATCTAAAGGTCTGTTTTTTAAGTTTAATGTATTTATTTTGGCTCCCTTTGTTAACTGCTGAGAGAAGAGGTGGCTCCAAGGAGTGCTTGGTCTCAAGGGTCTCAGATCATTTTGTCCCTAGACCTGTCTGTTTCTTCCCAAACTGAGCGCACAAGCATCCTCAGACTTAGTTATTAGTCTTCTTTGATATTGGATAGGATAAACCTCATTACAGAGCCTAAACTGCTTCCTGTTTTGACATAATCGTAATAAATAAGCTTTTCAAACTCCAACAAATATGTAAAATGAAAATATTAAATGCTATGTTCATGTTTTAGCTAACATTAATAGCTAGGTGGTTTCTGTCATAGAATCATTTACATTGGAAAAGACACTTAAAATCATTGAGTCCAGCTGTAAATCTAACACTTCCAAGTCCACCACTAAACCATGTTCCTAAATGCCACATTTACACGTCTTTTAAATAACTACAGAGATGGTGACTCCACCAATTCCCTGGGCAGCCTGTTCCAGTGCTTCACAACCCTTTTTGGTGAAGAAATATTTCAAAATATCCACCCTAAAACTCCCCTGGCACAACTTGTCCTCTTGTCCTATCACTTGCTGCTCAGGAGAAGAGACCATCAGCCACTGTCCAGCTCCTGCTCAGTGATGTGGTGTAACAGTGTACTAGGGGAAAAAAAAATCTAATAGCCTCTGATGACAGATCATTTAAAAAATGTGAGGTGTGTGAGCTGTGTTTTCCACAGGCTGTTTGATGTATTTTCTTGAGATGAGCTCAATCTCAGTCTTGACTGAATCCAAATATTCTCTAATTTGAGAAAAGTATGAGCCTTGTATTCAGATGTGAGCTTTGCCCCCCAGGCAACTCCAAGATTGGATTGATTAGGCTTTCAAAAGACATGAGACTGGTTTGGAAAGCTTTAAAAATTAAAGGAAAAACTCTGGAGAAAGTAATGATGCTGAGATGTAGCTGGTGATTCCACGGCCATAGCCACCCGTGTTTTTATTGATTTTGCTTTTGCTAACCCCATTATTGTGTTCCTTTCTGGTTTAGATTAAAAAGTTGTTCTGTGAGAGCAGAAAAAATGAAGCCTGGTTTCCTATGTGTCACATGTCCACATACTCTTTTCTGCAATATTGACAGCTACCCTCATCTTCGTATCCCTCTTGCTGGTGTCCACTTCTATATTTTCAGCTGTCCCTTGTAACCCAGGGGTGTTCCCCTCTAACTGTTAAATCCTTCCTGTATGTCCATGCACCTACATCTGGCAGTGCTTCCAGTTCTTCCCCCTGTCTCTGACAAGAGGTCCTCCTTGTGTCCTAAGCACCCACAGGGCAATCTCTGTGCCTCACCCCCAACCCATACCATGCTCTGGGGTGTAGGGCAACAGGGTCCCTGCCTTGCCTAGAACCGTGAAAGGAGCCAGGCAGTCAGGTCTTTTCTTTTACCCATTTGCCAGTGCAGGGTGGCCCATGTATGCAAACGTCACCGGGAGACTGATGAACAAGCAGATGGAAAAGCACCACCAGGAGAAATATTTGCAGTTCTGCATTGGTTGTAGTAGATACTGCTTTTCAGAATGCCACCACAGTATAGTAAAAGAAATTACTGAAAGAATATTTAATATAGTATTACTGAAAGACAAAGATACGGGGGGTGGGGGTGGGGGGAGCGTATTTTCATAAGCCTGAAATATGCTTTTCTGTTTGCAGGATATCATCTGTTATTAAAACAAACAAACAAAAACCAACCCACCAAACATTTAAAACATCAATGATTTTTAAAAAGGCTTTAGGTATTTGTCCTAACAAACTGTTAGCAGTTATAAGTAAGGAATGTATTAAAACTCTTGCCAATTATCCTAACCAATGTAAAACTGTGTATGAGCCTGGAGAGACAAGAATTTCCCTAGCTGAGACATTTTAAAAGAACTTAGTTTAACAAGGGTGTAGAAGAAAGCATGGAAAAGGAGCCAGAAAACTTATGAGTAAATGAAATACCTCAATGTTCAGAGCCTAACTTGGTGTTTAGGAGCTGTCAGAAGATTTATTAAGTCTTTTAACTTTACTACATGCAACAGAGAAATTTAAAAATTATAGACAAAATCAGAGGCCATAGGGGACTCAGGAAAACCAGCAGGCTGCAGAAATCGCATGACGCTGATCCTTCAGGCCTCAGACAGTCAAGGATTACCTTGGGACGGCTGTGGGACTTCTCCAAATGTCAGTAATAACTTCATATAAATGATTCCATTGTAGAAACTTGAGTCCTGTCCATCCCTATCTGTTAGGGCTGCAGTGGTGTCAGCAAAGAGGGTGAGTCTGGTCCCAGGGCAATAGGAAATAATAACAGGCTGTGACCACGTTAACACATCTCAGTAGCTGAACACTTCCAGTAAGTGGGGAACTATCCTGCTGGAAAAAACAACTCATGTCAATGGGGTACAAACCTTGTGTGACCCTCCTATCCCAAGAAGAAGCTCACATGGCCCCCGTATGCACAAGAAATTGAAAATGTTTTCCATTTTGAAGAAACATTGGGAGGATTTGAAAGGCCACCAAAATCACTAAAAAAGCTAAAGGATGGAAATGGCAGAAGACTCAGAAACAAAGAGGGCAGGGTCAAAACCAAAGTGGAATGATAAAACATTGTAGCAGAAAAAAACAACAAGGTGCTGTAGGAAGCACAGAAGGGATATGTGTTTAAGATCACTTAATATTAATTCAAAAGGACCTTGAAAGCTCAGGGGCTAGCAACGGCATCTGTAACAGATGGGCAAAAATAAAAAAGGAATAAGGAGATCTGTGCCCCAGCAGTGTTCTGGGCTGTGAGGTGAGAGGATAGGGTGGCTCTCTGGGCACAAAGAGACACTGTCATCATGCTTTGAGGGGAGATCCTGTGGGACACATGCTGACACACTGCAGCAATGCTGGATATGTTGTCCTGGAAGGAGGTGGCATTTAAATGCCTTGGTCCTGCCTTACGAGAGGCTGAAACCTCCTCCCACCACTGTTGGTTGCACAAATATTGCTCCAGATGAGCATGAGAACCGAGATGGTGCAGGTGATCTTCAGCTGGTCTCTATGACATGGCTGTAAGTCCCATGGGAGGTCACTGTGGGTCCAGATGTTAGAACTCTTTTCTGCGAGCCAGGGTCTACTTCCACTGCAGCAGCACAGCCCATGAGGCTGCTAGACTGGCACTTCTTGGGAGAAGCTGGTAATTATCCCCCTAATGTATTAATGTATTAAACTTAATCCTTTTATCAGTAAGTTGTGTTAAATACCCAAGGAGGCAGCTGGCATTCTGTCTGTTCCGTGGGTTGTAGCAATTCTGTACAGATGTGAAGTAGGAGCTTTACTGAGTTCATCCCCTCTACCATCATTTATGAGCATGTCCTGGGCAGAAAGATGCTAAAAAAAAGAGACCTTGCTGGTTTTGGAGATAAGCTCCATTATGTTGAGATTAACCAGATTGTCTTACCTCAGCATAGCTGAAACTAGTTCCCAGACTTCTACTTTTCAGCCTCTTCTCATTTTTTTTTCTCATTGCTGTGCACCCATTTTACACCAACCGCTTTCACGGTAGTGTCTGACAGTAAACTTGAGAGTACTTCTAGTGGACTATGTGACAAGCAAACACCATGCAATTGTGCTCACCTCGTAGCGAGATCAACGCCCTGGTTGGGAGTTCCTTAGTGTGCTATGGAGTATTTTTCACAGGCAACATCCGTTCAATGCCATAAAGTGAAATGTTGCAGAGTATGGTTTATCCTGGCATTTCAGGAGGTAGATCTCGCTTTCTCAGTAAACTTTTCTGGAAAGAGTTACATAGAAAAAGCTTGTATAATCATGAGACTGCAGAGAGTCAAAAGAATGCTTTGCTTGTGAGCTTATGGAACAATACTTGTTGCAGAGCTGTTTTGCTGAGGATTTTGCGTGTCTGCCTGGCTGATAAAATGGAGTTCAACCCACAGAAAATATTTGATGAAAATTCTAAGATGGTAGAGGCACATTATGGCTTTCTTCTAGAGAGACCCTTAAGCTCTTCCAGACCCTTCTTCTGACCCTTCACAGCCAACAATAGTGATAATAACACTACTGATTCTCTTCCTGGGCTTTGTTTGCCTTGTTAAACTCAAGTACTTTCTGTGTCTCTTTGTGTGGATCTACTATCCATCTGCCAACATTAAACTTGGTGCTAGTCACCCAGTGGCAAAGCTGTCTAAAAATCCTGTCCACCAAAGAGTGACTCTGCAACATAAACCGGTGCAGCAAGTCCAGCCTAACCAAAACCCCGTTCTGTTACCTCCAAAGTCTCCCAGGAAGCAGCAGGAGACTTAAAGCTCTTTGTCTCAAAGTGCAAAAAGAAAATGCCTTTTCCTCGATGCTGCAAGAAGTGAACAGTAACAACTTGCTGCTTTTCTTGAAGTCCAGAGTACAAACTGGAATGAAGACAGCTGTCACATCTTTACTGGCTACTGGCAAATCTGATAGAAAGGCTGAGAAAGTCCACTTGTTACTGCAGTAACAGTCAAGCAGAAATCCACTGAGAAACAAGTATGCAGTTCCAATGTAAGTCAGTATGCGCATGGTGAGGTTTCACGTTTTCCTTGCAGCAGGGTGTAGGAATAAAAGTGGAGATGGAAGAATAAACTATGCATGAGGGAGAGAAGAGTCTTGGAAAGCCCCTTCTCCTGAAAGGGGTGGCAGTATGGATGGTGGCCATGTGACAGTGACCATACAGTCTGCCAAGCCTGGCAGAGTTGGCTTCCCAAGGATGTGACACAGGCAGATTAGCAGCAAGATTAAGGATATTTTGCTGCCTCCAGCAATCTGTTCACCCTGCAAGTATTTGGGCATTAGCACTCTTGAGAAAAGACGTGTTCTTGCAGTTGCCTGATAACACACGTATTGCTGCATCATTCATTTTGGACTCTCAGCTGTTCATTGTTATCAGGTCAAATATTTGCATTATTTCACATTTGCATGTAGTGAAGGGATTTTTGGTGGCTGTAAATCAGATTATATTGTACATTGTATATCATATCATGGATGTTGAATAAAATTTTTATATTTACCTGTATGAAGTATAATAAATATGGAACTTCAGTTAAAAAAATTTTCAGTAACAAACCAAACCCAAACCAAACCAAACCAAAACTCCTCCAAAAGCTATTGATGAGCAATGTATCAAGAGTCTGGATTTCTGAATATGGCCTGTTGACTGATCTTGGTGACCCTTTTTCATCCATATCTGGTAATGCTTATTTCACAACTAGAAGTAATATTTTCTGTAATAATTTCCCTGTTCTGTCTGTCTGTCTGTAAATATGGAAAGTGAATCCAACTAAAATTTAGAGCAATATTAATCTGTTTTCCATGCAGTGATTAATCTGTTTTAATTAATCTACACTAATTTTAGGCTTTTAATTATTTTTTTTAAAATTCCCTATATTCCTTTGTAAACTCTAAACTTACATAAAAGGGCTAGAGAAAGTTCAAGAGAAGACAGACAAAATATGGAAGAAACTGAAATCATTATTTGTCAGAAAGCATTATTTGTCAGAATGATTGATGATATCCATGGCATACTATTGGTGGGTTATTATAACTTACTGTTTTACTTGTTTTGTTATGAGACCCTGACACCTCGATCAGAACTAGAGCACTGCTCTAGTTCACAAGTATACATAAATATATTTATACACATACATCACATGCACAAATACAGAAAGGCATGAAGCCTATTCTTTCTAGATCAGAAATTATTACAGCTCTCAACTCTTTCACTCGGCTTTGTATGTGTGCTTTTATGCAGATCAAGGCAAAGAGGAGTCTTTGAGGGAAATGAACAGGAGAAAGAGAAAGAAATCCGTAACCATCACTTACAGATCATGGAGCCTGGAGAAGTAAGCGTGAAAAATTACTGGATTGACTCTTGAGGAACTTAAAACCAACAAATACAATTTAACTACCCAGATCATTATTTAGTAAAAAATATAGCCAAAGCATGCATAATCAAAGAGTTCTCTAAATTGCATGGAGACAGCTTTATGGTATTTGGCTTATACATCAGAGCGCTGGCCTGTCGCCTATAGATGCATTTGAGACATTTGGCAAAATAAATAACAAATAATAAATACTCAAGCATTTGATGTAGGGTTTTATAAAACCTTGCCTCAAAATTAGTTCAGAATTGCCTGGGATAGGAGAGACAGCTTTCAAAATATTCATGAAAGAATTCAAAAATATTTACAGTGTTTTGCTTTAAAACAACATCATCTGGAAAGGGAGAAACCTGGAAAGTGTTAATACCACACAGGGCTGGATGCAGCCACGGTGTGGCTAAGGGGGTTGCAGAGAAACATGACTGGTTCCAAGACCCATGGCATGGGTGCTGTGCTAAGTAGTGCTA
Source organism: Buceros rhinoceros silvestris (assembly GCF_000710305.1). Lineage (NCBI taxonomy): Eukaryota > Metazoa > Chordata > Aves > Bucerotiformes > Bucerotidae > Buceros > Buceros rhinoceros. The sequence goes on from NW_010414391.1 coordinate 63,431, forward strand.
AAGGAGAGGCCAGAAAGGAGCTGGGGAGGGCTGCCTTAGCTCCTATGAAGGGCGTATGCTGATTGAAAAACTCTTGGAAACGAACTAATTAAAACGGCACTTCCAGCACAGTTCAGGCAGCAAAGCCTGCTCACATGAAAGCCTGCCTTCTACTTTAAATATGGAGAGATCTCATACTCTCCTTAGAATACACCCTGATTTGTCGTGTGCATTTCTAGGCCTCCCATCAAACAATTGCGCTGCATATTGAACAGCATTAGAGGAAAGCGGCAAAAGAGATTGAGGTGAGATTGAGACATGTTGGTAGGTCACCTGTGCTTATACCTAAATTGTGGGATTGGTTCAGAACACGTGGTGATATGATAATAGAACCAGGGGTGCACCACAGGGCTGCAGGTGGGACAAAGGGCCAAGACTTGACTGGGGAACCTTGAAGTGGCAAATAATGAGGGTTTCCAAACTACGAAGTCTATAGAGGTAGTCTTAGAAAAAACATGATGTAGCTGATGCATGGAGAGCACTTGAATTAAGAGGTGACAGTGCAGCGAAGTAATTTGCTGGAGACACTCTATACTGCTGGGGTGACCCAACAGATCTCTCAGAATCATGTCTCTTATTTCCATGTGCTAAGACCAGCAACCATGGTAAGGAGGCACTCATTTGAAAGGAAGAGCAAAATACTTGTCTAATCCTTCAAAGGATGTTGGAGATGACAACTGAGGCACATCCAGTTTCAACATTTTGATAATGCCGATGTGCATCTGGAAAGGGCCAAAGAAGGTGCTGGTGTAAATTACGAGGCCAGTACATCTATTTTATACTGCATGTATGTGCATGCTGGGTGATGGGGGGAGGCGGATGTTCTGGCTTGTGTAAATTTGGCTGCATGCCTCGTGCTCACACATGCAGATCATTGCAGACTGATGCATAAATCCTCCTTTGGCTTATTTAGAAATGTTTCAGCTTAAGAATATTTTTTAAAAAATTAAAATTATAATAATTTTGTAGCTTTTCCAACGTCAGTCTTTTTTTGGAGGGGTGGGAGTGTGAATATTCTTTGTCTGAAAATAAAATAGGGAAGAAGACAGAGAAAATAGTGAAGATGTAGCATGTCCAAGGCTTGGTCTGTGAGCATGTCCATTCCCTACTTGACCGAAGACTTCAGAGGCAAGGACAATGCTGATTCAAAGGATGTTTCCTTTGCCAGCCTTCAACAGTACCTCCTGTTGTGGAGGGGATAGAAGTGGGGCAGGAGCAAAGCAGTAGGAAATGCCTCCCTCCCTGGTCTAGATCTGCCCCAGATCTGTTCCTGGGAAAAACTTTCTCCCAAGAGTCCCTACAGAGCACTGCAATATCAGGATTATGTTGCCTTCAGACAGAGACAGTGCTCCCTTTCCCACAGCTGCCCCTGAGGCTGAACTCTAAAAGAGGGTCAGGGGCTTTTCACTGCCTCTTGAATGTGAGGAGTCCTCCCGTCATCTCAGCCCTTCACTTCAGCTTGGCTGTGCTCAAAGCCAGCCAGGAGTCCTCAGAGTTTAGCACTGACTCTAGCCCCATTTGACTGTTGGAACAAGAAATGCAGGAGCAGTATCTGCTGGGAGCGCCGGCACAGAAAGCCCGGGCTCGCAGCCTACCCTGTGCTGAAAGTCATGGGACTATACGTTACGTGCAGGTTATTAAAGATTCTGCTTACTTTACAATGGTCTGTTAACAGCTCTAATGTCTTTAACATGTGCAGTCCATTGACTTTTAAGTAACATTTTATTGAAGTAACTGCCGTGGTTATTAGGCAGTAAGATTTACGCTTCATTTTCAGTCCTGAATCTGGAAATCTGGAAAGAAAAGAAAAAAAAGGGAGGAGGACAAGCAGAGGGATGACATCTACCGAGAGAGAGAGAAGGTGCTGCCTGGGGCAGCACTCAGTGTGCACCCATGAGACACTGACCCTGCGTTTGCCAGGAAATGATTCCCCCAAACCCAGGGTTGCTGAGCAAACTGCTAACAGAAGAGACATGCAGAGCACCCTCCTCTTCGGTAGAAATTCAGTTTGAGTTGCTTTCTTTCGCCCCCTCACTATGAAATAATATTTGCAGATGTGAACTGAGGGAGAGGTTGTGGCGCACTTACATTGCAATGCGGTTTGTGTTAAGGAACTGGCACTTGACTTTTGCTCGTTGAAGAATTAACGTAAATCTTAAACCTTCATAATCTATTGGCACAGGCGACAGGCAGGGTATTTGAATGCAATGCTGCATGTTTCTGCTGGCTGGGTGTTTTAAAGTCTCACATTTTGTATAAATCTCTTTTTAATGTGAAATGAAATATTTAAAAGAACTTGTTAAGCAACAATGGTCAGAGATTTTTTTCTATCTGGAATTTTATGAGGTGTGTTTTTTCATTCCTAAACTGCTTCTTTCAGTCTTGTCATTTTTCTGAGCCACCACTTACAGCTGGCTGGTGCACCCAAGAACTGCGACCACTCTCACACAGCTTTGTAAAACTGGAGATAAGACATTTTTGTACATTTATGGTAAAACAGAGATTACAGCCTGCTGGCTGGCCTTGGCCTGCATTAGTTTCTTTGTGTTCAGAGATGTAATCTCTTCTTTTTCATCCCATGTCTGAACTGATGGAAGACGATTGTCTGTCATACTCCAGGCTTAAGTTACTAGCCTTTCAGCTGTGCAGAGGCCTTGAGAAATGCACTAATATATTCACAACAGGAGGAAACTGCCAACAGAAACAGATCCTGAACGGGTTCCCAAACAGGATGACAAAAACAGTCCACTCGGACCACACACAATCCCTCTGCTTTGCATGTGGGTCCCGTTGCACACACTCACTCTGCCTTTGCTGTATAAACAGCAGACAACTGAACTCTTTATGTTGGTACACTAGAATGTCCCATTTTTAATGAAATATTGCATTTAACTCAGCACCTCAGAATTTGCCCCAGTAAAAATCCACTCGTGGAGATGTTCTGTACCCTTTGGAAAACACCACCCCAGCCTCCTTTCAACAAAGTCTCCAGATTCCAGAGTGGAGCGAGGCACCTGCACGTGCATTACATTTGCTACAGCTCTTAGGAAATCTTTGATCTCAAGTTATTCTTATTTATATTACTGTGGTTAAACCAAACAAAACCAAAACAACAACTTTGTAATGAAGCTATAGAATAAGCCCAAATTGTTCTCTTTAAAGCAATAATTAATCAGGCTGTTTATAAAAATAATGCTTTGATGATGCCACGCATTTAAGCCACGCACACGGCTATTTGGAAGGAGACCTTTCCAGCAGGAGAAATAAAAATCCTGGGAAAGCAAAGCCAAGGCTCTGTGAAAAGGTGGCAAAATCTAAGACACAGAGGCACAAACTATAAACGTCTGGAGCCTGAAGTACCTGCAGAGCATCTTTCTGGTTTAGACTAATTTTGAAAGCACTCTGCCTTGTGCCACACAAAGAAAATTTTATTATGGGCTGAAAACGCTTGGCCATTCTAAATTCCCAGCCTAATATAAAGCCTCTATAGGAGACTTTTCCAGCACTGAATAACAGCCTAGCCCAACACCTTTAATAAAATCAAGGTGACAGACCATGAAAACATTTGCTTCACCACTATAAGCAAATCTGATACTGTTGCCGAAAGATGCCTCGAGGCATCTGTACAAGTCTTCAAGAGAAGTAGTGGTGGTGCTAGTATGTGGGGGGGCTTCAGACCAGCAAATTCAGAGCACCTCACGGACAATGGCTCTAACTTTGAAATTTTAAACTGTCTGCAAACACAAAGAGTTGGTCTTGAATCCCATACAAAGATAATGGGGCAAAAATTGTCATTTAAATTCAAAATTTATTTTCCCATTAAGATCAGAGTGTTTTTTAACACTCAATCACAAGAGATGTGGTTTCATAAATTAACACTGGTAGAACATGAAGGAGTCCAAGAAACAAGCATGAAATTATTTTACAGAGCAGTTCACAGCCCATGCTGCATCAAACCTGACACTGCAAGTGTAAGATATGCAACTTCACATCTAAGGGGAAAAAAAAATACTAATACAGCTCACTTATCTTACTTTCAAATGCTGTTTACCATCTAAACAACTAGAGCTGGTTTTGTAAATCCCTGAACAGGAAGCTGGCAATAATAAACCTTAAGCTGAATTCAGAGTTGTTTTGGGACAGAAGAGTTCATCTTGTTGAGCCTTCATTTTTGGGCTACATTTAGGTCAGATTTATTTTAAATAGCTTCTTTATTTTTCCATTTTGTGTTGGGTGGTTGTGTTTTGTTTTGTTTTTATTCAAATCTATGCACTCAACTTCAGAGCTCTGATTTATATAATATGAAGAGTTTTCAGAAAGATCTCTTCCCTGTTATTTTCTTTATATGTTATTCTAATGCATGTCTGCCATCAGCTAGTATCATGGCCCTATTTGTACGATGTAGAGGAGCCGAGTCTGACTGGGCAAAATGTACACTGAAGCATATGAAATGCAACATTAAAAATTCCTTCTAAAATCTGTTTTATTTTTAAGCAAACTAGCAGTCAAACATACATTGATTTGTGAATAGGAGCTGGACATAATTTTTCCTAGTTCCCACCCCAGATACTTGCAGAAATCTGATACTGATGAAGTATGGTTTAAAAGAAAAGGTTTCTCCAGGGAAGTCAGTGAAGGGAGGATGGTGGACTGTTGAAATGGACTAGAATTGTAGTTGTGCTTAATCAAGCTGACATTCTATGCCTTATTTTTTACAGTGAGACAAGCAATAAAACCCACATAGTTTTTTAGAAGGAAAAGAGCAAAAACCCAATCTGGTATGCCAAAGGCTAAACATGAAACATACTATGCAGGGAGGGGTATGAAAAATGCTAATGCAGAATGGCTGTCTTCATCTCATTATTCCAAGAGTTATTGTTGAACAAAAAAACAAAACCCAAAAGCCAAAGGCAAACTAATCCTGTTTATCTTAAACCACGACAGGTGGAAAACAAAATTGTTTACAAACACCTAAAACGCAGCTGAACTTTCTGTCCTGAGGCCACTATGAACTTAAAATTTAGCCATGTGTAGCAAAGTCCCACAAGAACTATAAACTCCTTAACTCCCTCTTAATCAGGTTTTTGGAAGTTTAAAGAACTGCTTAAGTCTTGGGCTGCACAGAGATAAAGTGTCCCAGACAGAAGCTAAATTGCAGTAGGTAGACTTCCTCATCAGGAATGAAATTCATCTTGTGACACACCAATATTTCACATGTATTTCCAATGTCCGGAAATCTTTTTTATTCTTTGAGCACTGAAAGCAGGATAACGTATTCGTGCAGGATCAGTTGTGTTATGAAGAACCGTGACAGTAACCGAGCCCCTTTCAGTTTTGGTTTGAACAGCCCTGGGTCATTTTCTTGCAGAAAACCACCTCAGGTGCACAGACTCTTCCCATCACCACCAGTGCCTGGTGTGCCCAGGCAGGGCAAAGTGGGATGTGACTTTCAGCATGTCGGGCATTGACAGGCCCACCGAGACCAGTTGCCTTCTCTTACAACTCCCTGCTCTCTAAAGAACGTGACTGTAGCATTAGCTACTTTGCCACTGGGCTTTCCAGCTGTTGCCATGAAATCACAGCTGTGGAAGGGGTTAAGGCATGTTTCCTGCTGCCTAAAGCACGCTAACCATTTATAGCTGCCTGGACAGGCACTGCTGTACATACGGGCCTTAGAGACTGTAAGACTTGAGGTGCTTTGCGACAGAGGTGGAGGAGAGTGAAGCAGCTGGGGAGCCCCGTCCCACCCTGCATATTTGCTAGGGGTGTGCTTAGCTGCTTCTTCTCCTGCTTCTGAACCACAAAGTGCAATATGGCCTTTAATATCTAAGATGCTGTAGTTTTTGTTCTGTGGTTTTAATTTAAAACATCATTCAAATGTTCTGTTCAAACACCTTGGGTTGGAAGTGGATGTAGCTCTTTTTAGCTTTGGAACTCCAGTTACTTCTGCTCTCACTCAATTTTCTGTGAAAGAGAAGATGAAAAGAAATTTTTCATTTTTATATGAGAGAAAACCAGTTCAAGTGTTTGGGCAGCCAAGCCTCTTCGCTTTCCTTTTAGAGTAGGCGTTTTATTTTTCCCTTCCACTGCTTTGTGGAGTCAGCAGGCACAGAGCACATTGATCTGAATGCCTTGAGATTTGGGGGCAAGGAATCTTCAGACTTTTCATTATTTTAATTCCTTATTAAAATTTTATTCTAGATTGAAATGAGACAATAAAGTTCTTGGGTCTGGTTTTATGTCTTCATTCACTTGTTTTTTATTTTGCTTAGCTTTGAAAATATAATATTTAAGGCAAGATATGGCGGGGTTAATATCAATCTATCTATCTATTTATTTTAAACTTTCATTAGCTTGCATGATTTTTAATGGCAAAAAGTTCAGGCCAGCACCTAACGTATATTATAGGAAAAGAAAAAAAAAAAGACAGCTTTTTAATGTTTAGAAACACTTCAAGTCAAACAAGCTCTTTCCAGTATTTTTTCCAGCGAAGTTGCCCTGTGGATTTTAACATGTGACAAGCTCAGCACTGGGAGCAGCCGACAAGCTCTGAGATCTAAGTGCCTGGGTGTACTCCCTGTAACAACTCCTTGCACGTCAGGTCAGAGCTCATCTTTTAAAATTCCCCAAATACATATTTGCTCACATGACATTTCTGTTAAAACTCCAAATGAGACTTTGTGGTCTATAAGAAGAATATGTGTTGGGAGTCCTATTTAAATGACTGTGTACAGATGCAGGCATAGGGGCTGCAGAGGCAGCTTGGAAAAATATCTCTATCAGTAACAGCATTATTTTGCAGTGTACTTGATGAAGAAAAAGGAACAAAAGGGAATGGAAATATTCTTTTAGTTTGGGGAATTTCCATCAGACATTCAAATGTTCTTGAAACTAGCATTAACAATAAAAACATTGCTTATAAACAATTATGTTGTAATAGTGAAAGGACTAACATAAAGTATTTTAAGTGGTGGATATCCTGCATGATTTACTCTCTTTTCCTGAAAAATGCACCATGTTATATGTCGTGAAGTACATCTCATTCATTCATTTTTAAAGGAAACGTCTCTGCCACATAAAAAGGATTTATTCCACAGTTATACTGGTATAAATGAACTAAAGAATAGTTTTTTAGACTAATGGAGATCACGTGTAACTTTAAATCAAATACTTCTCCCCCCCCCAAGTGTTTGTCTTTATATTGCTGTTAAAAAAAAAAGCACGGTTCAAACTTGTGCAATTAGAGATCTTCATGCATCGATATTTAAAAATAAAAAAAATTATCCTCTGCTAATGTTGGTCCGTGACTCGCTTGGAGGCAGAGGGAGATTTTCCTGCACTTCCACCCACAGGTCCAGGGTGGGAGCTGGGAGCTGCTGAGGGAGGCTCTGCAAGGAACAAAAACTGAATCATGGCAAGGGTGCTTGTTTTAAGGTTACCTGTAAAATTAAGTTCTTGATTCGTCTTACCAAGCCCTAAAAGGCCACTGAAATTCATGAAACCTTTCAGATATCTCACATATTTTAGCCCAGGCACCAGGGCACTGTTTATAGCTTGGAGTTTAACCACCCCTGTGTCCCTGAAGTTTCTCCCAACAATTGCAACCAAGGGGGAAAGAAGTCTTCGCTCAATGACTAAATAAGATTGAAGTTGATTTTACTATTTTTAAATTGCAGATCTAGAGACCCAATGACAGACTTTTTCTCATACAAATATTTCTATGGAAAAACTACACTAAAATTTTAATTGGTAGCATCTTGAAGAGGTCTGTTTGTTGCTTGCACATTGTCCACATTTACAAAGAAAAATTGTGATGGTGTTGAAGATTACCCTGTTTTTATAGTACCTGCATACGGCTAAGAAACATCAGTTGGAAATTAGACCAGCAGATGAAAGCCATAACACTGGGGCACGGTAACCAAATGAACGTGCAAAATTGTTTTAGGAAGTAGTTTCCGCCTTGGTTCTTTTTACTAGCTTGGTGTAACGAGATCTTACCATGCAAAGAATGAGAGATTAATTTATAGCTAATAAAGCTAATGCAATTGCTCATCCCAGCCCCCCCCAACCCGCACACCCCCCCAACTTAGAGTTGAAAAGAAAT